>NC_062519.1:29855679-29958179 GCF_022655615.1 Tachysurus fulvidraco
CGTCCACTCGGTGAGGAAGTTTGTAGGTTAGGGTTTGTTTGGAGTTCTGAAAATCGTCGAGCGATGAATACTCGATCAGTGTGTCAGTGCGGTATGGTGTCCAGGGCATGAAATAAACTTTGTCGCCTGCTTGAAGAGGGTCTTTGCACCAGGCACCAGCTTGCTGCTCCGCCTCGTACAGAAAGGAAGGATCTCCGACAGCTTTCAGAGTTCCAGGACAAACAAAAACTAGTGGCAGAGAAGAGCAGAACAGAAGACAGTCAAGTGTAAGCAAACACAGGCCAGGTGTATTGCAATTAGAAGGCCAAGTTGCCAGTCTGGCACTACATCAGCTTGATAATTGGGTGGTCTGAGAGGACAGGGACAAAAATCACACACACTGGAGTGGCTAAGAAGCTAAAGCTATTCAGCATTTAAATGAAATAAGAGGGAGTTTATTTTAGTGTGACGAATCTGGATCTGAAAGTAATTGAAGCTAAAGCAGAAAATAAAAGTAGTATTATGTGTCTGAGACCAAAGGCTCACTGCTGCTCTGGATATACTGTACACCGAAGGGGAATGAGGGATATTAAGCAGCAACCGAAAGTCAAAGAAAAGAAAGGAAAATAAAGCAACCAACCTGTCCTGTAAATAAACCAAGGTAACTAAAATGACAGGGAGATTTTCAACAGCACCATACAACATGACTGCAAATGTGTACACTGAGACATTTGGCATTTATGTGGCCTTTATGCTATACCTAAGAGAGGCTTTCTTTCTGACTAAATAGTGCAAATGTCACAACTATTAAGATTTAAAGCAGCATTGCCTTTTTTTTTTTTTTTTTTTTTTTTTTTTTGCGGTGTTACGATTTTATTTCTTCCCTGAACACAGACACAATAATCAAATGTGAAAACAGCAGCAAGTGGCAGGGTTGAGAGAGAGGTTGTGGGGTGGAGAGATCGATACACAAAGGGGAAGACAGACAGACGGATAGATTGACAGAGAAAGAGAGTGAGACAGAAAGACAGATAGATTGACAGACATGGACAGGGATACAGATGGACAAAGAAAGCCAGTGTCAGACAGATAAATGGAGAGAGAGAGAGAGAGAGAGAGAGAGAGAGAGAGAGAGAGAGAGAGAGAGAGAGAGAGAGAGATTGTCGAAGAGAGAGATGGGGAATGATACAAAGAGAGAGTTAGACAAAGTGATAGACAGCCAGAAACAGCCAGGTAGAGTAAGACAGACAAGAATAGAGAGCATCAGACAGACAGACAGTCAAATAGTGAGAGAGTGCGAGAGAGAGCAAGAGAGACAGAGACAGCGAGACAGACAAAGGAAGAGACAGGAAAAGATAGAGAAAAAGACAGAGAGATGGAGAGATAGAAGGAAGAGAACGGCAGTTAAGGCAGTGAATTTAATAGGCTAAGAGAAAACCTGTTACCATGGCATGCTATGGGGGGTTGGAAAGCCAGGCAATAAGAGACCGAGCCAAACAGAAAGACAGATAGAGCACCCAAGGGTAAAGGGGAGGAGAGAGGTGGGGGGGGGGGGGGACCGGGCCACGACAGACTCCAGCCTCTCGGCTGACACATCGCAGCTAACATTTAAGTTGCAAGTGTCTTATCATATCTTTATAATGAGTCCTCCTCCCAATGCTGCATTTTTACTGACCTTTACTGAATCAAGAGGATTTTTTTTCTTACAGCCTGCTAGGATCAGAAAGGCAAAAGTGGGGATAGGAAGGTTTTACAACCATATGCCACAAAGAAAAAAAGAAAGGAAAAAAAAGGAGCTACAGGGACTTTAGATTATGTCAGTTATTTACCTTTTTGCTCCACTTCTATTTTAAGCGTGGGAAGAGAGAATGAAAGGGGTGCAAGGGGAAAAAGAGATTAACATGAATTAACTATCATGTCCATGAACACATGCAGTTAACATGTCATGAGTTAAAGGACATCATTTACAGATGTACACCTAGTCAGAGAGAGAGAGAGAGAGAGAGAGAGAGAGAGAGAGAGAGAGAGAGAGAGAGAGAGAGGAGAGCTTATTTAGTTAATTTAGTGTCACTCACACGGGATCCTCACGCCCCTAATCACAGAAAAAGATTGTTAGTATTCGAGCGGTAAAAAAAAAAGTGTAATAGCTGTTGTTCTTTGAAAAGGATCAGTAGACTAATAGCCTGGCACAATAAAAAGTCAATTTCCAAAAGAACTCATTAGAGACACCACTGTAATTAATACATGTGTTTTCTTGTTTAAAATGCTCAAATAAAAAAAGTAATTTAGCACAATTTCTATAATATATCTAATGTTTGAAGACATATTTACTTTTAAAATCAGTCTGAGTTGAGTTCTTGTGGAAATCATTTAAAAAACAATCAACCTCAGAAATAAACAAACCTCTAAAACATCAAATCTAATAAGGAATCTAATAGTATAAGATTTACACTGCAAAATAATGACATTTTAGCACATGAAGAGATCTTGAATGCAGACAACGTTACTATTTTCCAGAATATATGAGATTCTATAACAAATAGAAGACCATTAAGCCTATTTCTAGTCATACTGATTAATAGTTAATATCAAGCTTCAAATCCCTGAGTAGATCGTTTTGATTCTTTCTAGAAATAAATGCAGAAATCATTGGGAAAAATGATCTGTCGATAGATGACACGATTATGTTTTATTTGTTTAATAAATTTATATGTATATTTTTACTTGCTAAAATGGTTTTGCAGTGCATTATTTGGTACAGTGCATTATTTAGTAGGTAGTTACACATAAATATAAAATAGATAGATAAATAAATAAATTAATAAGCTGAACAGTTTAAATGTACATGACGTCAATGTCTTTGCTGACAGTGTTGACAGAAAGTTTGCATTATAATTGAGTCAGAGCCACTGTGTAAATTGCGTAAGTGCAAAACATTTATCTGAGTAAACCTAGGAAGAAGTGGGGAAACAAAAACACTATTAGGAAACTATTCAATAATAAATCAAATACATTATCCAAGTTGATATTTGTGGGCAGGACAACTCGAGCTTCCTATAATTTCAAACAAAGTGTAGTGGTGTTAAATAAATGGACAGTGCTGTGGAGGGCAAGTAAACAAAGAAAACTGGAAAAGAAGAACATTAAAGCATTGAGTTAAAAGGGGGAAAAAATGGTTTCATCAGAAGATTAAAAAGAAAATTGGCACATGAGCAGAAATTAGAAGCAAATCCACATATAGTTCTAAATATAATGATATACAATATATTCATACTATACACTTATACAATATCTGGCATAATTACAGACTTGGTGTACAGCTATTTTCACTACATTCCTTTGAATCTGTTTATTAAGAGGACAAAGTTGTCATGATAACAACAAAGACAGAGAAATGGGATTTACTGTCAGACTGATTTTATTTGTTAGATGTCTTTTGCACTCCTCACTAGAGTTCTAGCACAGATACTCTCCTGCTAGATGGGACAAGTGAGTTGGATAATAATATAACCATCCAGATGCCTAATGGACCAAAACAATCTGCACAGGTAATGTAATAGAAAATCTCAAAATAGAGAGCGCTTGTTTAGTTTGAATTTGTTTGTTTTACAACAGTGTCAGTTCTTTTCCCTGCTGAACTGATCTAATGATTTTATCGTCCCTACCTGATATTACATTGCAATAACATCGAGTGACATTTACTGTTAGTATTATTGCTATACATTACCAGACCTTCCAAACTTTATGCTTATTGTTTACGAACGACACAGTTACTGTGGTTGAGGTATCACTGGAAAATATGCTTAAAGATCTGTCATTTTCTTCCCACAAAAAATTGATGAGCCAATTAACAAAAAAAATTGGAATGATTTTCATGCAAGTGTTTTTTTTTTAATTCTCCAATAGGAACTGACACAGCATAGAAGCCCCGCCCTCTAAACGTGCTCTCTGTTGGTGTAAACGGAGAATGTTTTTAATTCATTAAAGTGATTAGACAAGTGAATATTTAACATTTGAATACTTATTAGGATTTAAATACAAAAAGATAAATCGGTCTACAACAAATGATCCAATCAAACACTTTAAAAATCATTTTAAAGCTGATGATCGTTAGAAGGCAATCGAATATCAACCTCACTGAGAAAAATGTTAATATGTAGACATTAGATGAGTGATTTTTAAAAGATTATGTTAAAAATGTTCTATTTATTAATGTTTACTGTGCAATACTACACCCTGAAACACCCTAAAATTCTACCATCCAGCTGCATTTTTATGATTGCCGCAGCTCTCGTCTGCACAGCTTGTAATATCATTACGCCTCCCCTACTCTTCTGAAACGTGGAATTGGTGGAAATGCTTGTCCTGTCTTTTTTTAGGCTAGTGGTTCTAGACGATTAAATAGTTTATCGCGATATTTTAAAATGGAAAAACGCGAGCAATCAATATCACACAAGCCTAACACCTAGAGTACAGACACTACTGGGAGTTCGGTAACCTGTGAATCTATAACAAGCATTAGATTTGATTTAATCATCAGACTGCACAGCTTTTCTGGGTCATCTGATATTCTTTAGAGCAGAGCATCTCATAGCGGGGTCCGTGAAGCACAGACAAGGGGTCCGTGCTTCTATCAAAGTTTTCATATTTGTATGAATGTTTTTTCTATTTATTACAGAGAATTTATTACAAACCTCAATGATGCAAAAACTTGTCAACTTGGGCTTAATTTGTTTTGACCATGTGCTTTGTTGGTGGATGGTTTTAGGAAATGAAAAGCTCCGTAGCTATAATAAATAAGTTAACAAAAGGTCCAATTTCTGGGTATTATTTAACCAATAATAATGGTTCTCTAAAGTTTATCATTCTGGAGGGAGGAATCTGTGCAGAGTTTCTACATAATGATATTGATTGCTTGCACATATTAAGGTGACTAAATAATGGTAAATAAACAGTATAGTTCTGAATATCATCTGACTAATGAGGAGGAACATTTGACATCTAAAAAATAAAGAGACAAACAAAAAGAGCTGGTAGTCACATAAACGGGACAAAAATTTGAGAAAGCCTGACCATCACACATGTAAATGGTTCTTCTCTTAACGTATAGAAGGTGTTTGTGTGCTGTTGCATTGCAATTCATTCCTTCAGTAGAACCGAGAGTCTCAAACCTGTTTCAGCATCACAATGTCTCTAAATAAGCTCTATAAAGACACAGTTAGGTAAGACTGATGTGATAGAACTCAAGTGTCAGACATCACCCAACATCAGTACTTGACATCACTAGCAAAAGAGTGAATACATCTGGAAAGTGATGCTCAAGAGTGTAGTGTGATGATCAGGTGTTCACAAACTTTTAGCCACTAGTGTATGTACAATGTATTTCTTATTCTATACCAAGACAAATTTTGGTGAAAGTAACAAAAGCAAACATTTAATAAAGAAAATACTTCCCAAAATGATTTTTAAACAAACAAACAAACAAACAAATAAATAAATAAATAAGAAAGATATTTTACTGAACAAAATAACTGGAGAATTTAGATCCCTTGTGAGGGACACATTTCTAAGCCCATTTCTAAGCTCTTTAAAGAAACTATAAATGAGTGACATGTCAGTAAACACAATGTTTACTTTCAGCATAAACAAAATGTTCATACTTACTATAAGGGACACATTCATACTGGACCTCAAGGTATTTGTATGTTCCTGGGCAAGGGTCAGGGAAGACATCCGTTCCCGTAATGACAATACACTGGGTTCGATTATTGCACCTAAGGGAGGAAGGGATAGAGAGAGAGAGAGAGAGAGAGAGAGAGAGAGAGAGAGAGAGAGAGAGAGAGAGAGAGAGAGAGAGAGAGAGAGGGAGGGAGGGAGGGAGGGAGAAAAGACAGAATGGGAGTGAGTTAGCAAAAAGAGGGAGAAAATCAGCTGGGGACTTTAGTGTGTGTGCACCTTTAGTGTGTGCATGCTCAACTGCCAGTAATGCAATTGGTCTTGTCGTGTTCGGGTCAATATGAAACAAACAGCGTCATCTGAGCAAAAGGCCAGCGTATTCAGAAAAGAATGGCTTTGTTTGGGATGAAAAGAACAAGACCAAACATTAGCAGAGGGCACTGACGCCATAGCAGCTGTCTCAGACAAAATGAGCAATCCAATCTAAAAAGTGTTCATGATTAAATCAGTGAGATTTTGCGTGTGCTTCACGAGCTGATTAGTCAGAGAGAACAATTCTTATAAAGTATTTTCTGCTCAGTTTCAAACGGCGTATTGTGGGCTTGTCCGGTTTGATTTGTTAAACAACATCTTACAGAAAGGAAAAACAAAAACATCATAATTAGGGATCTGAGCAGCTTAGTTGCAATGTAAATTATGATTGATTAATCATAGAGCCTGCCGTTTTAAAAGTAGATCCCTCTCTAGAATATTAATGATACAGACTGAATCATGCTGGGTGCTCAGTGGGACTGTCTTGGTTATTTCTTTTTGTTGTTGGACTTGTGTTTTTTTTTTTTTTTTAAATAACTTTAAGCGTTCCTCTCACTGCGGCCCCACTGATGTCTCAGACAGCTACCACAAACCTACACAACCACATTGGGCAGCTCACCGCCCTGATGAGGCTTAGCATTTTATCTGTCGTCTGTAGCCTTTAATCAATATCCCTGTCCATGTGCGAGTGCCTACTATTTCAATTGATCGCTGAAAATCTATCTACAGTACATCGGCTAATGCTGTACAATTTCTGCACTGTGTGTGTGTGCGTGTGTGTGTGTGCGCGTGTGTATGTGTATGTGTGTGTTATTTTTAGTAGAGAGAACAGATGTGCCTTCCCTGCAAGTAGACAACATTTTATAAAAGAAAAAAGGGTAGTTGCTAAAAGGCAAATTGATTCCTAAATCTGAACAGTCCTGTGGACTAAATGGTCCTCAAGCTGTGACAGAAGAAAAAGTACATTTCCAAACAAAGCAGTGTCCAAAGTCAGCTGTCTTACAAGGCAGCGCTTCATCATATAATAAGGTATCTGAAAGAAAATGTTAGGAGAGGTTTTCGGAGGCAGCATGCATCAACACGTTGTCAGGATACTAACATACGCTAATGTTCTCTAATACAGTCTGCAGGAGAGATTTGGGATGGATGATATAAATATCCTATCAGGTTTAATACAATAAAGGATTGTGTTAGAATATCTTTATATAATATTTAAATATATGAAAGAGAGAATTTATCTATTTTACAGTTTCAAAATGTAACTCCAAGACTTCAACAGCTGCTTCCAATCATGTTATAATTAAAAAATAATATCCATGATATCACAAAATTTCTTATCATATCAGCATCGCCGTAGCAGCCAGCTCTAGGTAAGACAGAATAAAGCATTATGGGAGAAAAGAGCATGGATATTCTGTGCTTACATCAGTCATTTCTCAAAAAATAATAATAAAAATAAATAATTGCTACAAATAGCCACAAGCAGCTCCCATTCCTCACTGGTGTTTTCTTCTGCCGTGTTGAATTATGGGACATGGAGTATGACAGTGAAAGATGAAACACCACAATCTGAACAGACTTGATGCTTTCCCCAGCTCTGGAATGAAGGCCTAGAAATGGCTCAAGCACTTTTTTCTGGCCATTTATTTCTCTGCACTTTGCTCAGCCACTAGCTAGAACAATCTTGTTTTCTGTGTTTTTAATACAAACATAGAGACGACGTTATTTGAGATGGATTGCTGTGTACGGCAACGCAATATTGTTTATGCGGATCCTGAAGCACAGCTGTGCATTCGAGTTGGTCATATTGAGAAGCGAGGACAGTAAACAGACGCAAACTGTGGTGCGAAAACTGTCCCTCACATGGATTTGAACTTTATTAACACACCACATGTGTGATAACAGACGAGAGCACAGGGCCTGTTGCTCATAAAAATGAATTACAGTGCTGCCAGAAGTTGTAACACACCTTTAGCTGCTGCATTAATGAGCCAGTTGGCTCTTTTTATTTGTGGGGCTGTTAATGAGAGTCGTAGAAGACGGTGTGTGATATATTTCCTTTACTAACACACTATACATTTACATAATGGAATATGAGGGTAAATTATAGCTGTTTATGTTGTTGGACAGGAAGAATTTGCAGTGTGGTGCCTGAAACTGCAAAGGTAAAGGTTTTACAAGGATATTTCTCATAACGTGATGACTTCACAATGCACACCGATGAAAAGGGCAATGAGTCTCATTTGCTGAGTATATAATACATACTGTATAAAATAAACCTCTGCTTTGTCATGTCTAAATTTAATTCTGTTTGGTCGGAAGGTGTTGATTCCTTTTGGATGAAAGTGGCTCTGCTTTGTAAATAACGGCTTTTGTGCTTATTCTGATAAATTATTGTTTCTATAGTTACAGCACAGGGGCAGAAAAAATGCTATTTCTCATACAATGATTGTTGCTATGGTGATGCTTTCTGTAAGGAGATGTCTATTCAACATTTATGGAAGGGTTGTCGAGTGTCTCAGGTACAGCTGATTACTTTTTTGTTGTTTGTTTGTTTTTTGGCTAATTGACTTGTGAGAAAAAGAAGCTTATGAGATAAAGATAACAGAAACGGACTTCCCAGTTATTCCACAATAGCTATAATGTAGAATTTTTAATAAATACAACAATGTTAGTGTGGGAAAACAAGATAAATTCGATGTCAACTGCATCAGTGGGGATGACTTCACCACCAAGTCTCGTCCTGCTTGTTAAATAGTTATACAGTATACAAATATACCCTCAAAATATACTTCAAACCTAAAGGAAGCTACTGAAGAAAAATCTGTACATTTCAGACATTTGACCTTTTGTTGTCACCTTGTCCCTGTTTGGACCAAATCCAAAATCTAATCATTTCAGCTGCTGGTGATAATGATGTTTATGTTCCATAAAAGTCCTTCTTAAATTATAGAGCTAACGAGAACCTCAGATGGATGAACAGATGGACGGCCGGACAGACAACCTGAGAACAGGCTGACACCCCCACTCAGTTATGAAGGCATGAGAAATGTGGAAATAATCTATAATATACAGTTATAGCAACTTGATGGCATTGTTCCAATGGACTGAAGAACACGTCTAATGTTTCATCACATATTCAGAAGCTAATCCTCCCATATTTGACCTTTGAGTAGAGTTAAACATCACCTCTGCCTGAGCATCCCACAAGAGCAGCACAGCGTTGATTAAAATCTCCTTCTAAAATAGACCCACGGCTGACAGCAAAGGTGTTTACAGAGAAGATGAGACTGTTTTACAGATGACACATCTAACACACACACACACACACACACACATACACACACACACACACACACACACACACACACACACACAAATGTAAGCATTTAAGAACCGTATAAATGGTTTATGCTCCAAACTCTATCAAAATTTTGTGAGGTTTAGAGATTAGAAAATTAGTGGCATGCCATAAAAATATCACAGGCCATTCTTAAAGGCATTTCTATGATACACAGAGTATCACAATGTATAGAATTGCCAGCAGTATGATAACATTGTTGTGGAATGCTGTCACACATAAATGGTGTCTGACTTTGGGAAACTGATGCACCTGCATTAAACCCATAACACAATGCTGATTTGCATGATGTGAACTGCACATGTCTATCATGCACATCCACACATTTTTTACATCATGAAATCATTCAATTTATAACATGTATAAACAAATAACTATGTTATTTTTCATATTTATTTGATTTTTTTTAGATTTAAATATATTCCAGAAAAGTAGAAAAAACAATTAATACTAAATTAAAATGTAATAAACGCTAACATAAAACCATATGCATTTATGTATATTTATGTATATACAAATATTTTTCGCTTACATTTTCATATTTTCATATTTTATATAGTTTATACTTTTTTTTATTTATCTACCTCCTTTTGTTTACATTTTTTTTTATCCCAAATTGCATTCCTTATGTTTGAATACCGGACAGATGCAAAAAGCATTTCACTGCATGTCGTACTCTGTATGTATGTGAAAAATAAAATTTATTTGATTTGAACATTTTAATATTTCATATTGGGGGGCACGGTGGCTTAGTGGTTAGCATGTTTGCCTCACACCTCCAGGGTTGGGGGTTCGATTCCCCCGCCTTGTGTGTGTGGAGTTTGCATGTTCTCCCCGTGCCTCGGGGGTTTCCTCCGGGTACTCCGGTTTCCTCCCCCCCCGGTCCAAAGACATGCATGGTAGGTTGATTGGCATCTCTGGAAAATTGTCCGTAGTGTGTGATTGTGTGAGTGAATGAGAGAGCGTGTGTGCCCTGCAATGGGTTGGCACTCCGTCCAGGGTGTATCCTGCCTTGATGCCCGATGACGCCTGAGACCCGATGCTCCCCGTGACCCGAGGTAGTTCAAATAAGCGGTAGAAAATGAATGAATGAATATTTCTTTTTGAACTATTAATTGTATTTGTAACAATTAAAAGTAAAGATCATGATCTGTTTAAAAGTAGTGAGTGGCATGCTTTTTTTCACGATACTGATAGTGTGAGCACTGTTTTTTTTTTTCCGTCCGTAATGTTGTCATTTATCTATCTATACACAAACTATCCATCTACACACAAACATGCATGCACACACACATACATTATTGTAGTTGTTTAGGTGTCACACTGCAGAGTTGTATAAAACGTCACTGAAAAGCAGTATAATTCGACTCCTTACACACTGCTCGTAGTGCATCATGATAATGAAATGACTCCTCGCTACACTTCCACAAAAGTGGGTGATAGAAAAGACCACTCAGACATTGTCTTGTCTGTATTTATGATGAGAAATGAAAGGGGAAACTTCCAGACTGGTGTAGTGCGTGATACTATTCCGTGGCGACTCCTACACCATGCTTTGTAGTGTTTATTATTGTGCTGAGCAAACCTCCATTCTGTAGGAACATAGCGAAAGGAAAAGATCTAAGTGACTTTGAAAAGGGGTTCATGAATAGTTGTTACAAATACCGTGGAACAGAAGTTGTAAATGTTTCAGTATGGCATCTACATTTGGATTGTCAGGAACCGTATCAGTAAATAGGGTTTCAAAACCATACCCGGCAGCACAGAAGCAGTAAGATGTTCCAGAATATAAGCCGAAACAGAACGTGGCAGTTCTTTAGGTAAATGAGAATGTCAATGCAGGATGTGATCAGACCTTCGGCAAGAACAGTTTGTCCACAGCCACAGAGAGAAGGATATTATAGTAGAGTTACATTACATTATTTCATCATTAATTCAGTGGTGCAAGAAGCACAAAAATGTGGGAAAAAAATGTTATTTGAAAAGTGATCCTTCACCTTATTCCTGACAAGTGGGTGAGCGAATGTGTGCTGTACACCAAGAGACTGGTCCTAGTACAACAAATCAATACAAAGTTCTTCTGACTGATCACCTTTATCCTTTGATGAAACATTTGTCTCCTGATGATAGCGCTTTCTTCCTGCCCCTATCCACAGGGCACGAGGGCTCACGGAATGGTTTTGATGAGGATGAAAGCCGTGTGCTACGATCTTCACCGTAACCAGATCTCAAACCAAACAAAAATCTACGAGAGATTTTAGACTGGCGGGTTTGCAAGAGCGCTACACCCGCAGTAGAGAAATGGTGTTCATCCTTCCAGTTGCAGAGATTTGTAGAGACTTGCAGCATAGTTTCCCACTTCATTTTCCCACTTCTGTCGACCCTGTGTAAGCCTGAAGAGGAGAGAAGGTCACTAGAAATGCCACGGCAATTCTCTGTAGTAGAAGCAGTGTGTAAAAGCCATTTCCTTTGCAGCCACTATTGTGGGTGTGAAAGGCAACAAATCGACGTCGTCGTTAAACCTGCAATTGCTAATTATTGTCATATGCCTGGGGTAATTACAATGAACCAAGACGAAACAACTAAATAATCATGCTCTTCTTGGTGCACGCTAGGAGGCAATTAATGCAACATAAACTTGCGCTCAAATGGACCAATCACGTTGAATATCTTTAAATGAAGCAACTAAAAGACTAAAAAATTACTAATATGAAAAGTAATTTGTCTTTTTTTTTTTTTAAATTCTTTCCTCCATGCTACAGTGCCTCACACAAACATTTCACACTGAGTGGAAGTTGCTTTACGATTGTTCAGAATTGTTTCTGATAAAATTGTTTAATTGTTTCTTGAAACATTCATGTTTTTCCCCCCAAAACATGTTCCTAGCTGTTTGCAGACTGCCTGTCAAACAAGGGTGTAGCTGACAGAAAATACTAATAACTGAAAGTGAATGCATAACTCTTTAAGCAAAACATCAGTGTACTGTATGTTAGCTTAGGTGAGGCTCTATCCCTGTGTTTCTGTAGTCAAGGCAGTAGAAGTCGTATACTTCCACCCTCTTCCATATATAACATAAGAGAAGTCTAAAACAGACTTGAGGACTTTATGCTTTCTCTACAGTAATCAACCACCTCTAGTGATTAGAAATCAGGGAAGTGTCTCAGTGTGCTCCTTGATTTCACAAACAAGTGCTGGGTTATTTTCTGTCTTCAGATGTTTGCATAAAGTGAGATATGGAAGACTTTTTTTTTTTTAAATGCATTATGTAAGATTAGGTCTCTAAAAGTTTAGCAGGCAGATTCAACATTTGACTCGTTTTTTTTTACACACATACCTTCTCCTTGTTTTTACATTGGCTTGTAGATATGAATGTTTAAAAAAAAACACTGACTGACAGGAGGACACATAAAAACACCAAGCATTCTGACCAAGAAATCAGATTTCCAAACTAGTTTTCTTAGCCACTTAATACGCTTTACACGGCTTAGCGGTTCGAATTTTATCGTGTTTCGTTGTGTTCAACTGTTTCCTGAACACTTCCTAGCAGGAGGCAATGAAAAAAGAGTAATCTGATAGCAGACAATTCAAGTGAACTATGTCAGAACTAAGATGAACATTTCTGATACACTTTTATCTTCTCTTTAACAAGTCTAGATTGATAAATTTAGCTTACATAGATTTTTTAGGTGCTGAGACTATATTTGGTCTCAGAGACCTGAATCCATACTTGGCCATTCCACCAGAGCTCCCACAGCGATTGCAAGTTTTATCTCCACTGAAATGAAGCATTGGGTTCTAAAAATTAGCCCATCTTTTATTAATGCGCGCTAATCAAGCGTCATGATGGATGATTATGATGTTGGTGGTGATTCATTACTTGGCCAAAAGATATAACAACATGAAAAGTGCAAAACAATGCAATTTCACATCTGGGCTTGTGCAAACCTAAGGAGGCACATCCCTTTGAAAAGTTTCCCCATGTAGATTAGCACCCACTTGAGACGGCTAATTGCCTGCAGCTGAAGGGCCTAATTGAGCCGCTGCAGTTTCAGGCCTATTTTCATACAAATCATGGCACATGTATAATAAGCCAAGCGGAAATACAAACAACCCACGCTGCCTAGACCTACAAAACACATCAAAGGCCATGTCACGCACAACTTCCTGTTTGCTAGAGCATTGCTAAAAAAGAGGAATTGCATGGCTCCAGATGTATGTTAGTCAATCAATTGGCAAGCGGATACATGAAAAACGAGATTTTGTTTGGTTTGTTAAAAGCACGTTTGAAATGATTGTCGAAAATTTTTGAGGGGGAGGTTCTCTGCCATGCAAACAGGAGCCCTGATTATAAATGGAGCAGATGAGAGAAAAAAGCGTGGATTATCGAATGCAAGCAAAAGGAAATCTGAGAGGTGAATTTCGGTCATTTAACTGAGTATTACACAGAGAAAGTGACTGAGTTGTACTCACATTCCAAAGGAATGGAAGGAGGAGGGGTTTGATGTCACAGTTTTCGAAAATGTTTTCAGAGACTGGCTTTTGGTCAGTATGTTTAAATGTAATGTGATGGCCATGAGTGCTTAGTGTGTATAGTGCAGTTGAATAAGTGCTTTGTGCTCCAGATTTTCTTCATTCTAGGGTTATATCTGCTAACTTTTCATGCTGTCCCAAATCATATTTTCATATAAACGCCTGTTTAACATCTGTAAATGCTCAAAAGTGATTTCTGGTGTTTTGCTCTTTTCTGTCATTCAAAAAATTCACTAATTTGTTATTTCATGACAAATACTTAAAATTGCCATTAATTTTAGCAGAATCATGGAAGTATTGAAGATGGAGAAACATAATAGTAAATTCAGATCAAACACACAACAATTTATGTTTAATGAATAATTCTGCAAACACCAAAAGAAGGAAATAAGACATTTCTCCACACTCCATTTCCACAATTTCTGAATGTGTGATAGCTGTAACTCACAACCTGTAATGCCAGCAGCCAAAGACAAAGCATGTGCACCACTTCTACATTCTAGCATAACAACAGACTTTGGTACTATGCAGCTTTACAGATATATATAAGCAGATTAGTTTGCTTAATGTTTAATGTCATGTCATGTAATGCAGGATGTCATACAGTGTTGTAGAATGTCATGTAGTAATGCAGGATGTCATACAGTGTTGTAGAATGTAATGTAGTAATGCAGGATGTCAGATAGTGTTGTAGAAGTCATGTAGTTGTGCAGGATGTCATACAGTGTTTAAGCATGTCATGTAGTAATGCAGGATGTCATATAGTGTTGTAGAATGTCATGTAGTAATGCAGGATGTCATACAGTGTTGTAGAATGTCACGTAGTAATGCAGGATGTCAGATAGTGTTGTAGAATGTCATGTAGTAATGCAGGACGTCATGTAGTAATGCAGGACGTCAGATAGTGTTGTAGAAAATTATATAGTATTGCAGGATGTCATATAGTATTGTAGACTGACATATAGTATTGCGTGTCAGACTTATATTGCATACACAGCACAGAATAACTTCTACCTACCTTTGGGACATTATCTTGTAGGCATCAGGGAGGTAGCAGTTGATATTTTCCATCTGGAAGGGGTCGGCATCGCAGATCTTGTCATCTGTGCGCCCGTAATTAGCGCTCTCGATCATGATGACATCACTTCCTGGACAGCGCAGGTCAATTGGGTAGCCCTCGCAAGACAGCTCCCGCCTGACCAAACCAAAGGGCAGTGCTGCCCGGCTGAAGCCTGGACGGAGAGAAAGAGAAAAAGCAGAAAAATAAATCAAAGACAGAAATATAACTACTCTGACAAGATGTATCAGGAGGAAATGTGGCGGGGGTATCTTGAGAAACACGCTGGACATTATTTCAAAGGCTGCCGAGCGGCCTTAAGACGAATGGGACGTTCTGAGCTATACGTGAAGCATGATATCAGTTTGTGAAAAAAAAACATCACCGATGGGAAGTCAAAGTAAACGAATCAATACTTAATATCTATGGTAATTAATAAGTGTGCTTGGTAGTGTACAGTCTTTCACTGTGCTATTCAAGTGCTGACATTAGATTTCTTTTTAGAATTTTTTTATATTTTTTTATTAGACTTAAATTAATGACAAATCTAGGAAAAATATTTCGATATAATATTTTAGAGCTTTAATATATAAATGATACAGCCAAACAAGCATCAACAACATGAATGGCTATCTCTGACAGTATGATAGTAGACATGTGCGTAGCTGAATAAAAAAAAAAAACATGAAGGCTGTCTGAGCATGGGGAGAGAAAAAAATCAATACTTGAGTTCTGCAAATGCAAGCAGTGCCAAATAACTGTGCAAAGGGGTGGGGGGGTCCTACTCCCAACAAATCATTTAAAGAACATTTTGCTTTCAGCACTGTTCCATGCTAAACATTAAAGGCTAATTTCTTATCTTAAAAATAACACTCTATTTCGAATTTCACCTAAAACACAGAAGCCTATTAATTTTGTGGCAACAGAAAAGTAAATCCAGCGAAAATTGGATTTGCTCTTAGAGGCTCAGTAGAGTGGTTATGTGAAGCAGACGCTTTTGGTGTTTTCTGAAAATAAAATTCCAGTGGGACAGTATGCAGAACTCTGGGCGTATCCCTGTGGGTGGTGGGAGACACGCCGTGCTGAATTTCACATCAGAACTTTAGGCGCCATGAAAAAAAATGAAAAAAAAAAAAAACAGGCAAAGGAGACAGAATGCCTATAAACAAACTGCAAGAATCTATGAGACACAATGCTAAGCTCTAAACATGCCTCATGCTGTAAATTGTATCACATCTAATTATAGCATGTTTCTATAGACCAAGAGGACAAAGTCAAAAAATATCCTCAGGGATTTCCGCTCACAGAAACAACAGCCGGTTGACTCTCCAGCCACCCTGATTGAATATAAACTCAGTACTTGCCCCTTGTTAAGGCTACCAGGGAAAAGCATTTGGCTACATTAATTAAGATCATCTTTATCGCAATCAAATCCTTTATCTGAAAAAAAAAAGCTGGAATAAAAACATGATGGTCTTTATAAAGATGGAAATTCATTCATTTTTTTTGTAGATATATAAATGAAAGTGCATATAAGGTGCCTGGTATCTCAGCGCATTTCTTTTCATTCATGTTGAAATGCACCAAACCATTTTTAACAACCTCGGCCTAGAAGTTACTGACAGGATCTTAATTACACAACACAAAGAGCACCCATAACTCCTAAGCGCTTTATTTTATCAAGCCATCACCTTTCTGACAAGCCAGGATGTTTTTAGCTGTATCAAAAGTGTACTGACAACAAAATGGGCTCAAATGACTTTAAAAAGTCCGCTCAATCGAAATGAGTTTCTGGATGATTGGAGTCAACAATCGGAGAAGACAGAACGTGGACTGTTGCGCTGTTCGCTTTTTGACTTTGGGCATTCCTTGTTTGACAGTTACACATTAAGACACAGGAAAAGTTGAGAAATGATGGGTATTTACCTCACTCCCAAGCTGTCATGCTGCGATCATTTTTGGAATGAGTTCTGGAAAGCGCTTTTGGGTGAAGCGCAATTTATTAAAGGTTTTCGGCTTGCCAAAAAAGAAACTCCGGGAAGGGACTTGAGACTCGGTGCAGTGTTGATGTTGGTGTGTTTCCAGTTCAGAGCTAAATTTAGTTTGAGTAGTTCTCTTGAGGTATAAGAAGGTTCAGCTAAACGATCAATGGTAACTTTTAATTCTAACGCAGTACAATGTAGTATTGAAAACAAAACTTGTTTTTGTTTGCCTCTGGAAGCATTTGAGAATTGCCTTTTTTTCCCCTCTGGCTTGTATTTGAACTGTGGTCAGACTCAGTAAAGAGAGCACATGAGCCATCCAGGAATCAATGGGATTGCAGTATAGTCCATCTGACTGGGCTGCATTAGCTCTGGCCTCGCTACATTGCGCTGGCAGAACGTATGTGGTCCTCTGAGGGGAAAACACATCAGAATGATCAGGCGTGCCTTGCCAAAACCACTCATACACTTATTCTGAAGAATCCTGCTAAAACACTTACAGTTCACAGCGGTGCGGTTTTGCTGTATGGTACTGGACTTTATTGTCCCGTGCTCAAAGGAAACCAGAACATGTCGAGGGCGTGGGATGGAAAAGAACAGACGGATGAGTAACGACGCCATTGCTCCATGACCTGAATCGACTGAGCTGTAACGCGTAATGCTCTTCCTGCCCATGTGTCTCAACATGGTCACCAACCTGCTCCATACATCACACATGAAGGCTCTATTTCATACACAGTCGCTGATAAGGCCTGACGTCTTACAGCGACTGAATTCATCAATAAGGCACAAAAATAGAACGAATATCCTTTTTAACATATAAATAGAATAGAAAAAATGTGTTGCAGCCACTGAAACAGGAGGAAAGGGTTAGTAAAGCAGTGTCTGCACCGCTGCACATTAACCTGCAGCTCTATGCTACTTGTATTACGTCTTGATTTGATTTTGTGGGCCGCACGTTTTCTGTGGCGTGTCTATATATATAAAATGTGTCCTAACGTCTCTATTCGGGCCGCTGTTGCTCTTATGAGATCGGTCCTGGTTTTATGACATGATTTGTCATGTTTTGACACTTTGATTTACTCCTGCAATTCCCTTTTTGACCCAAAATATTTGAAAGCGAGTCATATCATGCTTTCTGGAGACAGGATTCAAAAGATCAAAATAACAATAAACTAAATTAATGCAACAAAATCCACTAAGCTTGTCAAATGTATATATGATATACAAATGTATGCTGCAAAAAATTTCAACATGGGAATCTATTTCTAAAATATTACCACAATTAGACTACTTGGAGAAATTTCCTTTACTGACAGAAGCCCAACATTTCAGAAAAAAAACAACTGCACCTTCAGTAAAAAACCCCAGCCTTCAGTTACTGCTCTTTAGATACTTTTCAGTGCTCTGCGCCCAAAACAGCATACAGAAGAACACAAAAACATTCAGGTATGTGTTTAAAGGCTCCAACAGAACACCACCGTCTCTGTGACTGAGGATGAAACGTACGGCTGTCAGTTTACAGTCAGCAACTACATCGATTTAGCAATGTTTCTGCAGCGCTCTGTAAGCAAATATATTATTCTATACGTTTTAAGAACAAGATGTTACTTGTTCAATAATTTCAAAGAGATTAAGCTGTGAGCATTAATAAAAAAGAGATTAAGCTGTAAGCTTTCTCCACTTTTCTGTAATGAGTCATTTCTCTCTTTGCTTAAGCTACATATGGTGCTAAACGCAGTGCATTAAAAAGAAGAGAAAAACCCTGGAAGCCACACTTTCTAGCGACTTGGGTAAAAAGTATTCCCAGGATTTTTCAGGGCTTATATGTGGAATAGTTTGGATTTAACAGAGTCAGTATTGCTGTACAATCAGACAGAACAAATTTTAAACAATCCGTGTATTGCATCAGCCTCCCATGCGCAAGTCTCATCTCTGGGCTTTTGGATTTAAGTGTTTCAAGGTATCTGGTCAAAAAAAAAGGCTACTCTGAGCTACGTGCAGAAGAACATGTCATGACTTGGGTTTTGCGCTGCGTTGTTCTGCACCACAACACAAACAGAATGTGACCCAATGCTGTGTCCCAAACTGCTTAATGCACACTAAGTATTACACATGTACAGTAATGAGAAAAAGTGTTCAGTTTTATTATGAGAATCATTTTGTTTTCTTTCCTGTCTTTGTTCTTTGTGTATTTTGTAATCTAATCTTTGTAAAGCTTGACCCTAAACAAGCAGCTAGAAAGAGGGGTAAAAAGCAGCTACAAAGAGGGTAAAAAGACACAGATCTTGAGGGAAGAGTGATTAAATCACACATTATCATGAAGTACAAATAAATGCATTTCCTGTTCAGTAAGAAAAAAGAAATAAAATCTCTTATCATATAGTAGATCAGTCTGTCCTTCTGTCATTTTCATTTATTTACACCCTCATGCTCTCACGTCACTCTGGACTTCTTTTGTGCCTGAGCTGTGTATCTGAACTGGTGTATGGCATATAGATGCGCATGGATTTACATGTTTTTAATTTCAAAATAAAAAACTAAAAAAAAAAACTATGCACTGTAGCTTTAAATACATAACCCTATTTCCCTCGCACACTACATGGGTAACTTTCACGTAAGTAGGTAGCAAAATGGTAGTAATTCACTCCTCCTTTTCCCATCTATGACTGACAATGGCATCTTCGTGGCAGGATTTAAATTATACACATTTTTCTAGGGGCACGATGCTCACAGCGAGTGGTGAAAATAAGTCTGTGGTTCGTGCACACTTGATTGCTGCTGTGCCACTTTCAGATTGTTTAAAATCCTAAACTGATTAGCATAGGATTGTATTGCAAGCAGCACTGCAGCAGTGGAAAGAAGCTCTGTTACTCTTCTGATTTAAAATCAGCTTTACTGTCCTTGCATTTAACTCCCTGCTGCTATGCTGACAGAAATATCTGATGTCAGCTACTACGGATATAGGCCCGTCCATCAAGAAAGCAAGAAAGAAAGCAAGAAAGAAAGAAAAAGAACCTCTGATATAACTGAAATGTTCATTTTGTTTATAGTCAGTAACATCAGCAAAGAATTGATCTTCTTTTTCATTATTTCAATTTTTGACTGCTAGTGTTGTGTTAAATTAATAGATTCTCAACATGGCTGATAAACAGTGCAGTTAGATAACATTAGAGAAAATGTCCAAAGGAAATATCCCCAGCGTTAGCTAACCTAATGTACGTGTAAAAAGAACACATGCTCCAATCTGTATACAAGAATTTTGTGTGTTTTCATTAATATTAATTGTTCGGGTGGACTTTACTGTGACATTAAAACAAAACAGTGACATTTAGTTATCTATACTTTAGTACTGTTATTGTGCCATGATTTTTTTAAACGAAAATCCCACCGCTAATCCTATTAATGTCTTTTATTTATGATAAGTCTTAGGACCAACAATCAGGTCTGACAGAAAAGCAGGGGACAAAGGCGTCTTCTGAAATGCATAAACAACGTGATGGGACAAGGACGAGTGCTGACCACAGAAATGCAGCATTGACAAAGGTCTGAAGACTTTAGATCCGGCCTTCACCTGTTCTTCACTTTATGCGAGAAAAAAGACAGGTACATAAATTGTTCTTTGTGTTCTGACGTGATTTGCAGGAGGAATCCACCTGGGTCAAACTGTTTGGAAGAAAAATTGGACTTTTAGTTTGAGCAAAACACAATTCATGCTGACAGCTTGATGTTTTTCAGTGTATTTACTGTATAAACAGGACGTCTAAGAGAAAAGCTGTCTTTTATGGTTCTGTGAATAGAAAAGCGTATAGAATTGTTTTGTTTGTTTTTTTCCCCATTAGTTAAAGTACACTGTCCGTACTAACCTTAGCTTGCGTTTTGCTCAGATGTTCCTGTTTAAGTCGGTTTAAACCAAGCAGAGAAGCACAGCACGCTCACCAGGAGCCTAGAGTGAGAGAGTGAGCAAGCAGCCCTCCTACTCTTTCCTCTCCTTCTAATTAATCAACAGACATCAGGATCAGAAGCGGTAAATAATATATTAAAGGGAATGCTCAATTCCGTTGCCATAGCGACAGGCATGGCTTGGTGATCTCCGCCCGCTGTCCTGGCCTTGTTGACACTGAGTGTTATCGGGCATTCTGGTCAGTCACCACAAGGGTCGCTTTTCAATTCCTTTCAAGCAGATAGGTAGCCAGCTCCGAACTCGAGCGAGCAGGCCCCACACTGGCGCACAATGGGGGCCTTTCATAGTTGAGGTTTATCAGTCGCCACACTGTACACGACTCCGTGAGTATGCTCAGTGCCACTTATGAGGGGGAAGGGGGCCCTTTTAATCAAGGTTCAAATGCACAAATGACTTCTTGGTCTCCACTTTGCTCCACAGTGCTCTGCTCTCATGTAAATATTTGTGTAAATACAGGGCGCTATTGTGCTGTGGTAATTCAGCGCTGTAAAACGAGCCTTGTGGTACCGGGGTTTTTAATTACGAAGGATTAAAGCAAAGGAGGAAAATCGCTTGGTTATCATACTACACTATAACGACATAAAACATTTTTTAGACATCCCTTCACTGCTACAAACTCAGAGAATGTCAGCTTGTAGATTCCACACTAGTGGCTACAGTCCCATAATTCTACTCTAATTCACTTTTCACCTTTGGAGTGACATTGCCCCATTCAGAGAGCAGTAGCCAGGCAAAAATGCTAATTCGATGACAACGGAGCATGGTCTCTGTGGTGCGATAATATTTTAATCTCCTCAACGAGCCAAATCAATTGGAAAAGTGACCATCTGCCAGGACATAACTATGACTGGAGTGGAGGTAATGAACATACAGGGAGCGATTAAGATCGTCATCATCGGCAGCAGCATCCTGTCGTAATCTCGCTCACAAGAAAACTGCTGAGATACCAGATGACAAACGTATGAGAGTCACATCGGCATATGACCTAATAAAAAATATGTCTGTTTAGAGAAAGTACGATGTGTATAATTAAATAATATTTTTTAAGACATGAAAAAAATACATAATTAAACTAAATAATAATAATAATAATAATAATAATAATGATGATGATGATGATGAGATTGTGTTTATTATTAGTAGTTTATTTTATTATTAATATTCTTATTATTCTTATTGATCTTATTTTTCTTTTCTTATTATTATTATTAAAACAGCTTAGAAATGGCATAATATTCATAGAAATGGTTGAGGAATGTTGTCTCCAAGCTTTGGTTTGTGTTTTTGTATAGAGAGTATAGAGGGATAACTAGATTATTTAAGCATGACAGTGCATTCTTTCCCACTGACGCTCAACAAAACATGCAGGACACTCATGACCACTGTCAAGCCTCATTAACACAGCTTGGATTGTGCTTTGTCCCGACAGTACAGCATACAACTGCTTAGAAATGATCCAGCGTTGCTAGCACTGCTATTATCCTGCTCGTACGCTTGACAAAGCTGCTTGCTGAGGGGATTTCGGAGGGGAATAGGAAAGCATATCATAGCGAATCGGGCAGAAGCAACAGGAAACTCAGCTTGAGTCCTCCGTGTCTTTTTACGTTTACCGCTCGCGCTAAATGCTTTGGACGTCTGTGGAAAAGCAAAGACGCCTCAAGTCACCTTTCCCCCTGCGGAGCTGATTCCATAATCCAGCAATATCCTTTACAATAGGCGTGTTGTCTTAAGAAGTCAAGGGGGGAAGAAGAAAGAGATGAGAAAATATTGTGGGTATTAATGCAAATATTCGCTACTGGTGAGAAGGTTTTGCTCTGGTTCAAGTTCAAGTGGGGGGGTGCTCCTTTAAAGCTTGACAGTTTAACCTGAGGACACGACCTTCAGTGCAAACATCTGTGGAATTTCTGGGTCAAATCTTAGCATGAAGAATTTATTAAGCAGAAAAGTTGAAGTCATCAAATCTTTCTGCATATTGAACCGCATACTCATGGTTCAGACATGAAGACGATGCAGAGTGCAGACCAAACCAATACACTGCTTGTCTTTTTTCCTTATCATCTGAGCCTGTTATGGACAGGCTTTAAGGCAGAGCGAGAAGCATAGAGAGAGAGAGAGAGAGAGAGAGAGAGAGAGAGAGAGAGAGAGAGAGAGAGAGAGAGAGAGAGAGAGAGAGAGAGAGAGAGAGAGAGAGAGAGAGAGAGAGAGAGAGAGAGAGAGAGAGAGAGAGAGAGAGAGAGAGAGAGAGAGAGAGAGAGAGAGAGAGAGAGAGAGAGAAAATGCGTATGGGTAACATCCTGTGAGAAGGCATATAGTCTCTGATATGCAGACAGAGGCTGGTGTAGTTCCTGGATTCAAGATTCATTGGTATTCATGGCCATGGTTTGCCCCAGTTCATTTACATCTCTCTCTTCCATAGCAACAGCGGGTGAACTATCAGGAGCATCTTTGATACAGGTGTGTGGACAAAAAAAACTCTGTATTTCAATTAGCTTTGGACAGACATTATAAAAAAATATATATACCCCGACTTCTATCTTTTTACTGCTGAGGCAGGTTTTGTATTTTTTTTTTTTTATCTGCATGCTGTAGCAACCCCCTTCCCCCCGCCTGTATGCTACGATTTGCTCCCTCGTGTTCCACAGGAGATACGCACGAACCCACAAAGACAAATTACTGTGTACATTACCAGCATAATGGGAACAATGTCTATCTGCATGAGCATCAAAAGAGCCTTATCGGTTTTGACAGAAAGACATTCCAAAGCTCTGTGTAGGATAAAATGATCAATGTAATGCAAATACAACAGCTTGCACAACAACCTGTGTAAACCCAACAAAGTCCTTTTTTTCTGGTTCAAATAATAAAATGCGCAGAGAGCAGTGGAATAAAAGCACATATTAAACATCAGAGAGGCACTCGGAGTAAACCAGGAGCCTGTGGGCTCTGTGACCTCAATTGATAGCAGGCACTCATACATGGAAATTAGCCTTTAAGCTTTAATTAAACACAATGTACCACATCAAGGTCATAAATTTGTCTTTTACAACGTTATTGACAACGTGTCATCTCCACTGGCAGATGGTGGCTTTCTCATGCTGTCTCAAATCTGTAAAGCCCAGAGGAAGCGTCTGACTGCTAAAATACAGTGATTATATCTGTATAGCTGTGTAATGTAATGAACCTTCTTGATGATGTTCTAAAAATAGTGGTTCCTGAGACATCCTGGGATTAATAAATGAATGATTATTCAATGACTCCTCATTTGGTTTCTCTTTAACTTACGTGAAGAATCCACCCTGAACGACCTGCATATTAATCTTTATAATGAACATGTGAGCTTCGGTATGTCGAAAGTCATCCTAATGCTTCAATTTCACTTTGCTTAAGGCTTTCTCGCTGTAACACTTTCACTTTGCTTAGATCGCTTGCTAGCTGAGCCGAGTCCATAACTCGTCGTATAGCAACATAAAAAAAATGAAAACGAAGCTTCCAGTGGAACTAGAAACAAATCCTGAACGTTATCTCTTATGTCTGAGATTGTCTCTAATTAAAAGCAGTGCTACCCTGTGACATCAAACTTCTTACAGGAATAACTAAAATACATCAAATTAGCACCAGAATCACTAAACACATCACAAATATTTCAGAGAGGAATTTACCTGTAAAATGTTTCACTTTTACTAAATTGTACTAAAACCTCTGACTCGTATGTGTGAATCTACACATTTAAAGATACATAAGTCTTTTCAGATGTAGAGCAGATCTTCTAGTTGCCGAATGACATCACCAGGGTAAGAATGCTAATGATGAATCTACCATTAAGCCATTGTATGCTTCTTCAATCAATAAAGAAGGATCTACATACATCACCATAGTTAAAGGCGCATGCTTACAGTGTCCCTCTCTCTCTCTCGGTTTCCCTCTCTCTCTCTCTTTCTCTCTCCATCTGCCTCTTCTGTCACTAAACACAATGTGCCCTTTCGTGTCAATGCCTCGACGACACATTATTCAGACATCACTTTCGCTGACCTCCACCTGGCATTTAAACTCCCGGCCAGGCAAGTGTTTGCTCTGACCGGCGTAGTTGAACAAGCTCAATCATTTAAGCAAGCTTTTGACCCTGCTGAAAAGGTCTGGTGAGGGCTCCGTGTAAAAAATTCAGTTTAATTTAAACTATTAAGGAGATACTTCACCCAAACGTGACCTCAGCTTTGGTCTTTTCTCCTCGTATTAGGCTAGTCATTTGTCTGGATTGAAAAATGTATGGCAGATAGGAGCGGCTGCATTTTGCAGCAGGAGCAAAGCACGGCATTGTGTGGTGCTGAAACATTTGTGGGTTTGAGATATTATGATGTAGCACAGAGTCTTTTTTGGGAACGAAATCTGTTTGACATAAAAATTTTGCTAATGAGTATCTTGCACATTTCTCGTTGACTGCACATCATCTGTCTAGGATACTTATCTTGTAGGGTGTGGAGCACTGCAAGGTGCTGTCAGGCTGAAATGAGCAAAGGTGCTTTTGTGGCACTGTCATGAAAGACATCTAAAGAGCTCTGAAAACTCTGAGAACAATGATGGAGATTTGCATTGGAATAAAAGAACGCGCATGGGCCTTGTGAAGGCAGTTCCGCATGTTTTTCGAGATGTCCATCAGAACGTGAAGTTATCGAATTTGCTAAGCTGAGGTACAAACCTAATAATTACACCCCGGTGCTGTGGAATACTTCAATCTGATTGGCCAGAAGGTGCCGATAGCGACAGGCATGAACTTGTCTCAACAATATTCCACAATATCAAATTTAACTACAGACAGTTAAAAAGCATGATCTGTTGTTTATTATTAAAGAGAAAACCAAAATGTTCTATGAAGATTAAAACACATGTAATTCTATTGAAAATAATAATCTTTTAAGAGGTAATGACGAGCCACCAACATCTAGGTGTTGATCATTTTCCTTGCACTGGTCTATCCCTTTCATAAGAAATTACATTCCTATCAAGCTACTTTTTTCCATCCTGCATTAATGACTGACTATTGTGAAGTTTATTGAGTGCACGCTGCCCTGTGGGGTGTAAAACCTCAACCTCTTTTACTGGCATGTCAGAAACACAGCTTTACAATCTCCAGCTCAGAGAGATAAAATGACTCACCAGCACTCAGTCACAGTGTGAGGTCACTGATTCTCTGTGTGATCAGCGACACACTTGGACAATTCTAACCCACAGAAAAAAGAAAGCCGTCTGCTCCCTTACACGATCTGTTTGGGAATGTTAGGAAATGTATCACTGACCGTCTGTTGCTCTGTCCTTCAAGTGTTACAATACATCTGGATAAATTTTAGCAATAATCTACAACCCTTTATTTCTAGAATTGGGAGAAATGGCTTTAAAAAATGGAAATAATGTACTACGGATTACACAATGAATTTACTTAATGGACCCAGTTCTATACTTCATCCATAAATTCAATCATATAGCCTAAATCATAAAAAGCAAAAGCCTTTTAATTAGTGAGGTCCTGGTAGAGATAAGGGAAGTCGTAGTAGTGGTGGTATTAGCAGTAGTGGTAGCAAAAGTGGTAGTAGTGGGGATGTGGTTAAAATGTTTGACTACCAATCGGAAGGTTGTGAGTTTGAATCCCAGGTACACCAAGCTGCAACTGCTGGGCCCCTTAGTAAGGCCCTTAACCCTCAAATGCTCAGCTGTGAAAAAATGTAAGTCGCTCTGGATGAAGATTTGGTCTTCTGCCAAATGCCATAAATGTCAATAGTGGCTGTAGTTCTAGCCACTATGTCTTTTACTACTACTACTACTAATAATAATAATAATAATTATGCCACAGTGGGAGTGGTGGTGGTAGTAGTAGTCGTACCATAAATTCCATAGAACTAATACAGTCTAACAGACATGAATGAGTAGATGTACTCTGAGTGTTCTGATGGACCACGCTGTGTTTACAACCTTGACAATGGTGGACATGTGGCTTATGAAATGTGATGCGCTCTCCTCACACAGAACCGGTATTTATATAATACAGTTATAAGCTTAACACTTAGCTTTGCTTGGTTTCATCCATTTCCCCACATTCATGAGTATTTATGACTAGTGTGCACTGTAGTGTATTGCCTTCATGAAGATGCAGTACAAACTTAAATAATCATTCAATCAGAATCTTCATTCATCTAATTTTTTATATTTTTTTTTCCCACTGAATAATAGATGCTGGTATGTATGTCTTGTAGCAGCATACTGAACTTAAATAAATGTAATAACCCAAACACATAATGTGCTATGCCCAGGTTCCCAAGCTACAGTTGCTGTAATTGTTGTTGTAATTATTATTATTTATGTGCTCGTGAATAGGAAGGGATATATGAAAACCTTGATGTTGAGAGAACATTCAGCTGGCCCCGTTAAGAAAACACTGTGTTTATTTATTTAGATTTTCATTATTATTATTTTTATTATTTATATATATTTTCTTAAGCTGCAGAAAATCCATTTCTTTTTGGTTAGTGAGGTTAGGGTTAGACTTCTGTTTTGGCACAGTATTAATTAACTGCATTAATATTTGTATCGTTAAATATGTAAACTGAAAGATGAATATGTGTGTACATTAGTTTCAACTAATCATTTTTTTTATTATTTATTATCATGTTTTTTTTTTAAACACCATTACACTCTCAACTGCCAAAACTGTCACTTATTGATCATGGAAGTTTGATTGTAAAAATGAAATACTTCAATAGTAGAAATTAAATTCTAGTCACGGGCTTCACGGAATCACATGCAAACAATAAAGATGCTGATGTGACCCTAATGTTGAGGTTCCTGATCACTTTAAAATTCCACAATATTAATGCAGCAAACAGGAACCTGGCTCTACTTACCCTCTGACCCTCTAATACACAGTCTGTTTTTCGCACAGCACCCTAATCGCCTCAAAACCCAACATTCATTTTCTTCCTAGAACTTGCTTTATAAACGGCTCACATCTGGGTCTCTTTCACTTGTTCCCCAAAAAGTCTTACAATTGCTGGAAAGCACAATGAGATCTTTCTTTTCTTCTTTTTGTACGTTGCTGTATGTTGGGTCTTCAAAATGAATCTGAGATGAAATGATTTCAAACAAAAGCAAAAAACAAAAGAGGAATGAGGATCCTTATCATGGTGAATAAACAGTACATGCTTTATATGCCTTTCGATGCCACACTGTCTACCAACAAGGCCTTTTATGGCCGCATTACAGTCGGCCCACATGGTGTGTGAAAAAGTAAAACAAAACAATAAAGGTTTCATGGCTCACTTCTGATGGGATCTTATCCACAGAATAAAAAAAAGGCGATAAAACAAATCATCATCTTCCTAGACTTTGTGACTATGTGATTTTCCCTATCTCACACTGTGATACTGATCATTTGGGGATATGCCTAGACAAGACAAAGGCTGTAAGAGAAAACAGCCAGGGGAGATAAGAAGCATGTGGGTATATGACTAAAACGGTAACCAGGACCAGGAGTCTCTTCACTGTAATATACTCAAATTAAATTCCTTCCAATGGTTGATTTAATCCCTTTCTTAAAGTCTCGTCTGTTGTTAACATGTCATGACATGCAAAAGAAACCTTATATGCTAATTCTAAAGAATAATCCTGTTGAAACAGAGTTTTATTACTAAACTGTGGATGATATCAACAATACATTTTGACCAGAGAACATTGTAACTCGGCTGAATAACACAAATTACGGTTTGATAAGACTTTAGACTTTCATTTAAAGCGAACACAGCAAACTCTGTGCTTTTGTACGGCTTGGTATAGCGTCACTCAGTACTAGGTGCAATGGGACTGACGGGGAAAAGGCTAATATGAATTAAGAATCAACTAAATGGACCCGATTACAGTAGTACAAATACATGGAGAATCTGTAGCTTTTCAGACAGAACTGTTTACCTTGACACTATTTCCACTGAACTGGCATTTAAGAATGATTTCTTATGGTGTATGTTAAAATACCTCAGCAAAGAACCACAGAACATGGAAGGATTTTCTCGCCATGCATTGTCTGATTTTATTAATATAACTAGTATTCTTCTTATTAAATTTTTTCAGATATAATTTCAGTTTTAAACTGTGTATGTTTCAGTTATTCTTTTTGATCTGCTCTTCAGAGACACAGGCATGAATACACGCTGTACACTGAGTGTAAGATTATCATTATGAACAAAACTAATTTACATCATTATGTCGAGGTTTTGTTCGGTTGCAGTTTCTGTTTTAACTTAAATATATTGGTGTTTTTTTCTGTACTTTTCAGTAACTAGATTCTGGCTAGGGTCCAGAATCCATTTCCAGGTCTTCAGGTTTTTACTAAAGCAAGACAAGACAAATTGCTTTAACATGTTCATTAAGAAGGAGAAGAACTGCTTAGGGTTCATCAGTACACCTGGCTTTCGGTTGTTGTTTTTTTCATGCTTCTGCTGCTCTTTTCCTTTATTTTAAGTTTCTGATTTAACTATGTAGGTTACATAAATGTCAAATTAACCACTGTTGGAACAGAGAATGTTCACATGGGACATTAGCTACTTGTCTAACTCTTACTGACTGGCAATAATAAGGGACAACCCAGTTACAGTACATGTGTGGAAGCCTCAGTGGCATTGGCTTTTAAGTGCCACACAATTAAATATCAAACTAACTTCCCTCAATCACGTGAGGCAAAAACACTTGTTCCTGCCATACACTGACCAAAAAAAATTAAACGTGTAGCCTAATCTATTTAGGAAGCATTTGTATGATAATATGATAATAAGCTACTGCATAATTAAGTGTTTTCAAAAAAAAAATAAAAGTTTAGCAATCTGATGCTGTTCCTTGCTAATCAGCAAAGTCTTGTCATTTTGTGGCCCGTCTTCACCGCTGCCTCCAGCGCTTTTCATAACAAAGTCACACCCGTGCATACATTACCCCATACTCGGAATACTTCGAGTCGCCTTTAATGCAAATGACAACAAAATCTTTCATTTCAAAAAGTGTCAAGTCTATGTTTAATCATCTAACACACAGTGCTATCCGCTGCTGGACAAGCTGCCAAGAGACCATAAACGACAAATTACTCTTGGCTAGGTTGTAAGAGTTTCAGCCAGTTTACATTAATACCCATTTGTTTCTATAACCATAAACCTGTTTGCCAAAGCTTTCCAGTTCTGACTGCAAGTCCTATTCAGCACAAACTGAAAATAGACAAACCATTAATACAGGCCGAATCGATCCTGGGTATCATCATAGCCTCTTGGGGGATACGATCACAGACATTCCAAGTTATAAGTAGCAAGTGTTGGGTCTTGCTTTTTGCTTTTTTTTTTCATGCCAAACACAAACCGAAAGCTGGACATGATGGACCGTAATCCCTTAAATCCTTCCAGCCCCACCCTTAACGGTAAATCCTACTGAGGTGTTGTGCTGGGTGGGGGACACAGACGCAGTTGCACCTTGCCGAGGCCAGCTCTGTCCCATTGTCCTCTTATCAGCTTTATCAAGGAGGAGTGACTGTTGATGAAAGACCTCGGCTACATCGAGAACTGATGGCATATTGACCCAGCGGCAGCTTAGCACTATAGGAAGGCAGATCCCAGGGCCTGATACAAAATCCCTCTGTCACATGAAGGGGAAAGCAGAATAAAAAAACTAAGAGGAAAGAGAGAAGACTCACAGAGGCTGTTTACTGTGAAGGACAGAACAAAAGGACTGCACTCAGTGTCTGTTTTAATAAAAGTGTGTTTACAACTAACTCGAACTAATGAGCAGAGGGAGCAGGACTCCAGACTGTTCGCCTCAACTTCATTAAGGCCTTTAAGTCGCCCAGATTAAATTTATGCTGATTGGTCTTTCCCAGAAAATTTCCCAGAAACACTGGAACACGGAGCTTTTTTACAAGTTGAAATACTTAATTTGTGCATAGACTAAATTTTACGGTATGCCAGAGGTACAAGGCTTTTAAAGTTGTAAGCTTGTGTACGCACATTCGGTTTTACAGAATGGTTTGTTTCCACAGTCAGGCCTAAATTGCAACTTGACTCCCACAAGTAATACAGCATGGCCTGTAACAAATCTGCTAAATATGCAGTGGGAAGCAGGGATGGATGGTGAAAAATATACTCTTTTTTATTTTGTCTCGTGTTTTGAGTCTCCAGTGGGAATATTCCCATGTTACATACAAAACCCATGGGAATGACAAAAGCACATGACATGGTGACACTGTATTTGGCAGCGTGCTAGCCCCCCTCCTCATCTTTTCATATTTGCCTGCCACCTGAGGAGATACAGGCACAGCCCTGTCAATCCCGACACTGACACCGAGCCCAGAAAGACCTTCTCTAATTCCGTCTGCGCTATAAGAAATTCCAGCACGGAGAGCAGGCGAAGAGCGGGAGCGAGAACAAGGACAGAGACAGAGGGATAGAGGGATGCGACATGTATGCTATCTGACATGTTCTACCGTTAATCACCACGTATTCTTTCACTACAAGGCAAAGACTGACACTTCACCTGGAAATGATTCATATCTCTCCTGTACAGATGATCAGAAACACTGGTTTGCAAACCGAATTCGCATTTATGTTTGGCAAAGATGAATTATTAACATGAAATTACATTTAAATACACACCCATCATTTGTTGTTAAGATTGAATAATTATGACTGTCCTAAGCCTGTCATATAAAACACTTAAATAATTCATGGCTGTAAAACCTGTCACTAGACCAGCAGTGCTTACAAACCAGTGCTGTAAAGGCAGGAGTCTGAGTTATGCCGTAAACAACCATTTATCTGTTAAAAAAACTGTGCTGATTTTACATCTTTCACTAAAAAAAAAAGGAAAGATAGACAACGAATATCTAAACACCTTAAAAGAGTTATAAATCATTAACTGTCATGATTAGCCAATATATAGTGTATACAGTCAGAAAGTGTATTTGGTGTGAGTCAGGATGCTGAAACAAGGTGAAAATCATTGCTTAAAAATATATATATATATAAATAAATATACAAATAAATTACATCCAAGTGTACAGACAGCAGTCAGCTCTGGAAAATTAAATAAGAAAGATGAGATGCAAAGTTTCTCCAGATATGCTAGGAAGGGGGAAAAACCCTGAAGCAATTCATCTTTCAAATCTTCTACAAAATACAAAAAAGTAAAAAACAAAAAAACAAAACAAAAAAATAATAATAATAAAAAAAAAACAACTTGCAGCCATTTATGGCTATGGCAGTAACCCATTTAATTCAATTATAAAATGCATTAAAAAGATATTACAGCCAGGGCGGAGTGTAATGAAGCATGTTTACTCGGGGATAGTGTTTATAATGAACAGTTGTAGAGCTTAGCCCTTTAGTTAGAACAGGACATGTGAACAAATACAGAAAAACGAGTTATCTCAAACAAGATAGAGCGGTAGAAAATATCTCCCTTTTAATTTCATTCAGAGTAAAAAGCAACATTTGCTCAATGGTTATGAACGTCTATTCATAAACATTGGGATTTCTAAACTTTCACAAAGTACCCTGACGTTTTGATGTTGTACATTCTAAATGTTCTACATCCTGATTGAAATATAAGCCTCTGACTAAAATATCATCCTCGTATATAAAGATAGTGTCGCTTTCACTCGGATAACTTTAAACAGTGTGTGTGATACAGTGATGGAAGATCTTACCTTCAGTGCACTGTAGTGCAGCCAAAGAGAACATCAGGCAAAGAAGGCTTGGGAGACTCCACACTGAGCGGGTCATTGTGCTCGGCTTGGGCGCTCGCCTCGTGCTTGCTAGAAAGTCGCCGGAGTCACAACAGCGTGTGAGAATTCCCCCCAAAGACGCTCATCTTCAGGGTCTGCACCTGACAGGCATAACAATGAAGAAAAAACATTTCAGGGCTTCTAAGAACACACAGCTAGACACAAACACACACACACCTCTATCATTTTTATGTCATGCTAAATTAAAATAATATTTACAAAACCTGAAAAAGAAAAAAAAAGGTGGAAACCCCTCTAATATGTGTTAAGGTAGAGATGCACCTTCACCAGCAAATCAAACACATTCCTCTTCCCTCTATCTATCCATCCATACCATCCCACATGCCTGCATGCAGTCTTGCCACCGTTCACAGGTAAAAGGTAATAAGATCTAAGACGTGTTTGGCGAAACCGACTCGTAAGAGTTAAACCCAGACTGCTCAGTATTGTATCCTTCTTTTCTTAACTGTTTTCGTCTGCATGTTTATGGCACCTCCTGCGTGCCTCGGTGCTCACCCCTCACATGGGAGCCCAGTCACTCCAGTAACAAGTCACTTAGGAGCCCATTAAAAGCCTGTGTACACCCCTCACACACTCTAGAGCATGTACCTCTGCATAGACGACTGGAATTATTTATTCACACTGGCGGACAAAAAAGACACCCTCCTGTGTTTAGTCGTGATATATATATAGACAACAATGACTATAGTTTCCTTCAGGCCTATCAGCGTCGACTTGAACAGGATATTCCACAGTATACTAAAAGACACTGAAAGCACTGAACAGTTGTGCAGCAGGTTGCCAGCAAAGAAAATAAATATATCACCCAGGAGGGCTGATCCCATAAACAGGCAGATGGGTGTTGGGGTAAATCGACGACAACAGCCCGCTACTTTCATATCTTTGTGTCATGCTGAGAGTGGTTAACATGCTGATCAGTCTGAGACACCGAAGGCACACACTAAGGCGGTCTGTCTGACTCCCCGCTCTTCTCATTAAACACACTCAAGTCTCTCTTCTCAGCTGGAGGCCTTATCTTGCTAAGCTGTGGTGAAGACCGCCGATCAACACCTGTTAAGTGCTTCACACAATCGGTGGTGATCGAACCCCAGCCGGAGCGTCACGGGGAGTCCTGCTGTTGCCATTTGCATACGTTTTGTCGTATCGCACCAAATCACACCGCGTTCGTGTATAGCGCTTATTGTGCTTTGAAGCTCGACGCTGGGGCATTCTTATACAAATTTTCCAATGAGAATTTATGTGTCTGATACAAAATGACAGCTTGCACCATGTTGTGTTGACTACGTATGAAACTAACGTAAACAGATGTTTAAATGCTTTGAAAGATGGAAAGCCAGAGGGGCACCAACCCAGAGGCTGTAGACAGCTGTGCACACCATGCAGCTGTGCTTTTAAAAAAAGAAGGAAAAAAAAGACATTTAAAAAGAGGAGGGAATTTCAAAAGACCATGTGTTGCTCCTGTACACAAGAGTGGAACGAAGGGCGGTATTAAAATTGAAGCTGAAAGGACAGTTTGAAATGCTAATGCTTAAATGGGGAAACAAGGCAAAGATGTGAAAGAATGTCGCATTCTTTTGACCAATACCTCCTTGTTGTATCTTTCAGGCAAGCATGGGCCACCAGAGAATAAAGAAGGGGGCGGGCCGTTCAGGGCAATGAGGCCTGCCATAATGGATTGGAGACATGAGTGTAAGGAGGGGCATGGGGCGAAGGTGGGAGATGTTACAATACAAGATTGACAGCTTGCAAGTCTTGCTTGACCTCTGAATTAACTTCCAAGCTTTCAATAAGCTTAAAGAATGAGTCATGATGCTGATTGTCCAACAAAATGACAAGTCTATTAAAAAATATGGCAGATCTTAAGAAATAAAGGTAGATTAATGATGCACAGCATAATCTTTAATCTGAAGAAGTTAAATATTTGCCATACGTAACAGAGCATTGTCCTCTTCATTAAAGCTAAACGTGGGGGCAGCAGAAGTGGGTTTTTTTTCTCTGGTGGTGAGGGTCAGTGATCAGATGACATTAGTGTCCCACTGAGCCAGATATCGGAGAGGAAAATCAATCAATGACCCCGCACAGGCCAGCTGATGTAGCTCAACACAGGGTGCTATGGCTATCACTCTGTCTGACCGCTGCTGCACCGGAGACGCTCAATTAGCAAAAAATAGATAGGGTGAACTTTAAAACATAAATAGATACCATGCATCTGAAGAAATAAGAAAATGTCTGCTATTTACTTGGACATTGTTTGTGTATCTCAAATCATACCAAAAAATACAACTGCTTGAATCGAACAGACTAATTCATATATATATATATATATATATATATATATATATATATATATATATATATATATATATATATATATATTTTACTGCCCAGTTCATTGATCGAATGCAGCAATTCCTGCTGGTTGAAATGTAATGGGACAGAATAAAACCCTTAACGTCCTGATGGATGTCAACCATTAAGTCATCTGCAGTATATAATAAAAGTGTGTGAGGGCTGTTTTTTAAACTGGTGTTTCTCTGTGTTTGCAGTTCGGAGCATATTGGTATTGGACCATAACTTACATAGCTACAAAAATGACACGAATGACTTGTTCCTTTTCACAAAACCGAAATGCACACATTAAGTAGAACAATTAAGCTGTTTTTTTTTAACTCTGAGTAATTCTACTTTCCGGGTACTACATCATTGAATAAAGTGAATATTCTGTGTTCTTAAGAATACAGTGTAAGATCAGCTAAAATGTCTAGGAGACCTTCCTTATTTTGATAAACCTTTCTATTTTTGAGATAGAAATGTCATGCAAAGTCTAATAATCACCTGAGTAACTCAGGGGGAATCCTATTAAAACGCCTATGTACCCGTACCTGTTTCTCTCTGGGGATTATCACGGACGTGATATGGGAAGGTAACTAAGTTTTAACGCTGCCTTGACATATTGTTAGCAGTAATTTTGATGTTTTAGTGGACGAGAAGTGGATTATCTCCAAATGAAATTTGGAAATGTCATTTCCATTAACTGATAGCGTCACATTCCTCCTTTCAGGTTGCAGACGATAAGGAGGTTCCTGCCACAGCCATTTAACGGTGGCTTTACTGAGCACTTCTCGGCTATGGCGTTAATGGGCTGACATTAATACGGCTAGATAAATAAGAAGGATCGAGGGGAAAAAAATTCAGAGGACCACCATTATATAGGTATCTGGTGCTGATAGCGCCTGTCAATCGGCATAAAAGGAGTCCTTGACGCTCTATATTTCTCCTTCAGTTGGAGCTGATAGCCAGGAATATATATTTACACAGGAAGTGACTTCCTTCCTTTGTATCGTTTTTGTAACACAATCAAAGAGCAAGCAAAACTCAAGACGCCTGAAGACGTCATAAAAAATATCATAAATCTGCACCTTTCCAATGCTCTTCAACTCAATTTCCACAAAATACACCAATGTTGAATTTTGTCACAAGCAATGAAAGGACTGACGCTGTCAAAACAACACAACGGTTGGAAATGTGTGTGTGTGTGTGTGTGTGTGTGTGTGTGTGTGTGTCCTCAGACTCCCGTCGTTTGGTGTTCATCTGTCCTGATACGTTTGTGCTACCCTTCCAGTGTCACGCTTCACTGCCCGCCCTCTTTACACGTTTATTTTGTCCCGTTCTTCCTCAGACACTGAGCTAAAAAGTTCTTTCAATTATTCATACACATAACTGTCTGAATGCACCAACACTCTCTCTCACACACACACACACACACACACACACACACACACACACACACACCTGGCTGTGCTCATGTGTGCTAAACACATACAAGGTACACATATTAACTGAGCGATATACGTGTACTTTAAAATGAATTGCTCCATTGGGCAGACATGTAATGCTTCTCTCAATGCCACAGACAAGCAGCTGGATGAGAGAAAAGCCTTCTCTGTCCCTCTATTAAGCATCAGATCATCAATTATTCACACATCATCGTAAGGCATTATTCAACAGCATGATTAATTTTTTAAGACAGCAGGAGGCAACACAAAACATAAAAAAGTGGAGCTTTTACAATGTGTTGAAGAGATGACATTTTGGTCAGAGGTGAGGAAAAAAAAGAAGGAAAAAAATAAAAGGGTAAAAAACAAGAAGGCTGTTGGCTGTTTAGGGAAACAGTGAATGATGTGTAAACCCCAGACAGGACATTAAAGTAGTAAGTGATATCCGTAGTGCAAATCCTCGACACCCTGTGCTGAATGCAGATTTTTCGGCTGAGATTTTTTTTTTTTCCACCATGTGAACAAAGAAGCGGTGATGTCTTGCTATGAGATGGAGAGCAAGCAATAGACAGCAAATCATTTGAAAATCTGCAGACAAAGACGGAGGGTGTAGTGTGCTCCCTGAGAGAAATCAGTTGTCAGGTCTAAATCTCTCCTGACAACACAACCAGCAGTTAATGCCGTTTGCTAAATCTGACCGTATCGTATTGACCTTTTTCAAAGGCTCCTGCAAAACTCAGAGCCCATTAACTCCCGGGTTCAAACTCAGGCCTGCTTCTGTATGCTAAGGAAACACAGCTACCGAAATGGTCCGATGGGTCTAAAACGCTGGTAAATTAAAGTTAACATTGTTGTTACTAAGAAGTCGAACCAGTGCATGAACGTGTCAGGAAACGAGTGCTCGGTAGTTCTGGATGTTAACAGGGAGATGGATATGTTAAAAACTCAGATGGGCTTGTTGTTGGGGGTCGGGGGGTCAGAGAGGGGGGTTGGTTTCTTTCACCACAGACCACACATCCTGTACTGTTTATCATCACAATGATGCCTAACAATGACGTGAAAACCTCAGGCTTCCAACCGACAGGAAAAAATGTGCAATTCATACGGCAACAATTCGATATTTTTGTGGAAACTGAATCTCCTACAACACGAACCGGTTCTATCTGATTTAGTGTCCTTCAATCAATATGTGTATGATGCAGACAAGGACTAGAAAAAAATGTAAAAACCAGTTAAATGAAATTAGATTATTTACATATCAGACTCTTGTCAGTTTATTCTATAATCCTCAAATTTCTCTGTTATCAAGGTTTCGCCGATGTGTCGTCAAGTCAATAAGCTTTTATTGTCATTTCAACCATATATAGCGGACACAGTGAAATGAATCAACGCTTCTCCAGGACCAGGGCACTGCTTAAAAAAAGGTGTATAGTGCAGGTTGTGCTGTATTGTGCAGGCTTGCAAACAATTTCCAGTGCTGTGATAAAATACTCATTCGATGATAATTTACCCAAATAAATATTTTTATACAAATATTTCAGATAAATTAACATTTTACTAATTAGAATTATATCGATAATAGATTCAGTGCGTAAGAAGAAAAGGTGAAGAGAGGAAAAAAAATCTGTAAACATTTTGGAATCTCACAATTTAAAACAAATAAAAAAATTAAGTCAAATGAAATTTTGCTTAATTCATCACACCATATCAGCTAGTCCTACTCCACCGCTTAATGTGAATGTGAGACTTTCAAGCTCTGTTATAGTTGTTTGTGTTGTAACAAACGTCTCGCGCTGGAATAAATATTAGTGCTTTTGCTATAGAGCGATTCTGACCACTTTAAATATCATTCACCCTCTCGTGTCCTAAAAATCCTAAATCCTTCTTCATGTCTTCTGGCTGCTGTGCTTCCCGTGTACCTACTCTCTCTCTCTTTCTCTCTCTCTCTCTCTCTCTCTCTCTCTCTCTCTCTCTCTCTCTCTCTCTCTCTCTCTCACACACACACACACACACACACACACATTAAAGGTAGAAAACTAACCTCAGTAGTAGCATTCTCATTGCTGGTATGGATCTTATATTTTGTACCTTTTCAGATAGCTTTATCCTGGGAACCGGAATACAGTGTAGTTTCACATATCAAATAGTTTTACAGCAAAAGAATTAACTCTGAAGCTTTAAGGTTGTATTATGCACATTTTGAGGTGCTACAGACACAGAAGGTGTATGCTTCGGCACACTAACCCAGCAACAAAGGATGGTACAGTTGTTCTGAGATTGTTTATAATTCACCACAGCTGAATGGTGGCCACTTGTGTAGTTTTCTTTAAATGAAATCCAGTCTCATCACTCGCAGACACAAATTCTTTCACCTTCGAGGAACGATTATACGTGCTGAGGCATGAGCGGGTCTTAACTGTGCTCCAAGGCTCTAAACTCAGTCTTTAGGCAACAATGCCACGCAGAGAGCTTTTAAGACTGAGACTTCAGTACAGCTAAAGAAAGTGGGTTAGAGGAGCAGGCAGTGAGATAGCCTACTCAGACTTTCAGAGGAGATCCAGTTTCATTGTGTATGGTGATCTCTCTCTCCGAGGTCTTTAGGATGGGGACGGGGGAGCAGAAGCCGGAGCAGCATTTCTCCCTGGATCGTTAGCTTCATTAACATGTGTTAACCAACGCTGCCATCGGTGTAATTGAGATGCAAACGGTCCCACGCTGGATTTGTGCATGAGCTGACCCAGCCTAGATTTGCTGCTAACTGTTAGAGAGAAGGGATGGCAATTCATCGCTTCACAGCATGCAATCTTCCGAAATACTACACTGCGCTGCTGCTTCTTTGTAGGCTAAAAATACAACTTCACAAGAAGTACGTCACAAACCGAAGCCATGAAATGAGGCAGAAGAATAAAAGAAAAAAAAGGTTCCCTCCAATATAATATAATATAATATAATATAATATGCAGTTTGTAATTCTATCACTTGATTAGTTTTGATTTAAAAACAATTTCCCTAAATGCAACTGATATCATTCAGATGTCACTGTAGTTCAGTAACGTTTATTACTCTGCAGATTCTGTTACACAATCGCCACACAAGTAACATGCGTTACTCCTTGACATCTGTTAATATAAAAAAGCTGAGAAATCTGACTGCTTTGAGAAATGGAGTCGCACAAGTGACCTGCATTCCAGGGTAATGACCTCCATTCAACAGCCCATCAGTCTAGCCAGGAATTAAAGCAGGAGGGCTGCTGAGGATTCGCTCAGAATGGAAATGGATTCCGCTCGCAACACTAACATCCTTTACCACAACAAGTGGGCCGCAGACACAATAATCACTCATCACACCCTTCGCATTTCTCTTCAATCTGCCTCTTGGAGTGACTCTGGCTGTATAATCATGACATTTTTATTTCGATTTTTTTTTTAATTCAATGCAATTAAGCAAAGAGTATCATGAACACGCAGGGGATGAACCTATCAGTGTCTGAATATTCAAAATTCAGGTAATATTTTTATGCCTCGAGCTACATTTAGATCCATGAGCTGTTCCTGTTAAAATGCTGTGAATTCTACAAGCATATACAAATGGATGACAGATGAAGAGGGACGAAAACAACAACAATTAAAAAAAAATAAATCTCCTTGTCTCTGACAGATTCTACATGTCAAAAAAATGGATTCAAATCCATATTCCTTCAGATAGTGTTTTGATGATGTTGCTGTCTAATATGTGGCTCCAAATTCTCACACACATGTTCAGCTGGGTTGAGATCGGGTCACTGTGAAGTCCTTAGCATATTACGTACATCATTTTCATGCCAATGATCCGTTCAGTTTGCTCTCATATCATGTAGATGGGGGGAAATATTCTTCTGGAAAGAAACCACTGCCATCAGGATATAAAAAAATAATAATAATACAAAAAAAAATAAAATAATAACAACGCTTCTTTATGGTCAGAATAACTTCTTGATGATTTGCAGTGACGTTTTCCTGTAAAGGAACAAATGAACCAAATTGATGCCAAATTCCCAAGAAGAACAAAAAAAAAATAGTCCAAAAATAGTCAACATCCAAATAAACTAACCAAAGAATTTCATAATCAGTTTGCTGGACTGTGTTATGAAGCATCACTTGATTTAGACTAAAAACACATTTGAATGAAAAGGTGGAGCACGTCATGACAGAGGCAACATTACCAACATATCTGGAGTAGAGCCACTCTTTCCACTACACATTACAACTGGCTTCACGAAAATGTTTATTAAAGTTGTTTTTTTTTTTTACATGTGTGCAATATATATTTTTTAAATCATTTGTTTGAGAGAATGTGAGAAAAAGTGAAGTGTCCCTGGTTGAATCACAGCTTTATCCAGCAGCTATATTTATTGTCATAAATTTACAATAGAAGTCAATAATGACAAAAGGTCAGTAGTGTATCAGTACTGGGTCGACTCGACTATGGCGGTCTTATTGATGATTGTATAAAAGTGACTTTTTCTGTGAAGCATGTGCCTGAATGGAGGTATATGGTCAGAGGAGTAGCTATAACTTTTGGAATCAGCATTGTGTTCTTGACAAACACTACGCTGTTTAATTCTCTCAGCATATTTAATGTATATTTTGAATGGCTATTGTGTGTGAACTCTACGAGTCCCGCTTTCGGTTCACGTCTGCGGTGTTCCCAAAAAGAATTGATTCACTGAAAGAAAATTAAAAGTCATCTACAAAACTTGGGAGTCAGTTCCATGCGCTGAAAATCTTTCACCTCAGGCACATGGCGAGCAAAAAAAAAATATTAGCATTAGCGTGCTACAGTTAGCCCAAGACTCAGCAAATATTTATTCTTACTTTATTTTGGATTTGTCTTGTCTGAACGGTAAAAAGCAGGGCTTAAAATGCAGAAAAGACAGACAGTTAAAAGTGTGTGGAACTGAAAGGGAAATGTTCAGAATAACATCATCTTAAGTTAGTCTGTGTGTTATTTGGTTGTAATAAGCTCTTGATAATATTCAAGCTGTTTCAGATTATCTAATAAATCTCAGTAATGATGTACTGCAGTTAGTGAGCTGTTATTTAATTAGGCCCAGGTAACAGTTCTGTAGTAGTATTAGTTGAATTAAATTAAGTGGATTTTAAAATAATCACATTATCAATGAATTAATAATAATTTAAAAAAAAAACTCTGGATTAATCAATTATCCAAATAGATCCAATTATCCAAATAAGTGTTATTTGAAGCTCTACTGCATGTGTAGATAAATTACTGATGCGGGTTATTCCTAAAAGTTTTTCTTAGATAATGAAGTGTATAGTTATTCCAGTTTTGTGTAATTATGACAGAACTGTGTGTTGTGGCATTTAGAAGGAGGGAATGCCTACTTCTTTGTTTGTCCAAAGCTAAAATCTAAGGCATACATGAATGTTACTGAGGACAAGAAGCCATTTTGGAGCAGCAGAATGCATTAAGCTCTGGCAATACAAGATTATCCAATTCTAAGACTAATATGGGTTTAGCTAAGGTAATTGCTTAGATGGAGCCATCTCAAGAAAAAGAAAAAGAAAAAAAAACGACACCACTCGGTAGCATGTCCGATTGTAAAAACAAACATTCAACATCATCTTATAAAAACACAGACGAGAAGAATCCCAGGTTGACTGTATTTCCTGGGCACAATGTCAAATTTTATTAGGTTCTGTAAATAATTATAACGTACATGCCACCATACACGTGCAGTTTGGGTACAAAGCCGTGTTTCTCTCAGATGCTATCGAGCGTGTTTCCATCTCTCCCTTAATTGCACTAAAGTAACCAGACACACAACCAAGGGACCTCGGGAGCTGGGAGAAACATTCCAGAGAGATCTTATCATGGCGCAACAGAAAAAAGACAGACGGAAATGCGGCTAAGTGGCTCGGCTCAGAGACCGGACTACGTTGGGCAGCCCGAGGGTCTGCTGAGCTCGGATTTGGAGCTGTCTCCTGCCAACGCAGGCCAGGCTCACTGCTTAATCAGCTCCGGGTAATGACTGATGAAAACATCATCAGAAACTGGCACTCAGACGCAATGAGCAAAAAAACATGTCTGGCACATGGCATTGAGGATGATTTAGGTATAGTATGAACTGTGCAAAAAAAATAAAACTTAAATGAAATAAATGAGCACTTGCTTATAAATGAACGAGTGTGTTTCTAATGTAATGACAGTTTCTAGCAACTGACTAAAATAAGTGACGTATTCCTCTGAAACTTTCCTTTACGTGTTTTCAGACGAATATTTTAAAAACTGAATTTTCAGCTTTTGCACATGCACATAATGTTTCATGAGGATGATGTCAGAGAATATAAATATATACATATAATATATAGAAAATATATTTTAAAGAAAAATAGACACCAGCACAGCAAAAAAAAAAAAAATTATTTTTTTTGTCAACATAAGGATTTTATCTTTGTACTAGAAAATGATATATTTATTATGACAAAAAAATTGTTATAAGCAAAAGGTGGTAAAACAAAGCACAATTGCACTGCCACTACAACTATACCACTGAAATCATGTGAATAAAACATATAAGAATGTTTTAAGAATTTTGAAAATTCTTAAAATAGATTTTATGAGTGAATGTACGGCAATTCTTTGTCTCACTTTATCGAATAAAAGGGAAATTTAAAGGGAACCTTTACACAGTCAAAATCGTATGGTAGTCAATTGTCCGGGCCACTAATCAAATATTCAGAGCACTAGACTGTTTAAGTCAAACATTATCCAGACTTCCTGTGTTTCAGGTTGGCTTCATGGCTCTGTCTGCACTTTACACAGCAGGTCATCCCCCAGTTGAACCTACAAATTTGGAGAAGCCCTTGATTCTCATGTCCCACAAATCACTAGTGTAGTTTTTGCCACTGTAGTAAAAATCTGCACTTTCTATGAAATTAAAAAAAGCTTTTACTCTTGAAAGATATGAATAAAGCAGATTTACTTTATATATCACGAGAAGACTTTAAGGAAACATATTGAGGTCCTTTGGTAGCACAACATGGTTCAAAATTCAATGACAAATATCCATTAGACATGTTGAGAAACACAAAACACCCCAAGTCAGAAGGCTTAAAGGATTTCAGGACGTACCGGCGCTGAATACTGATGGGAAGTCTGAGAGGACGCGATCCCCTTCATCTTTGTCTGGACCGCTGCTGACTGTCAGACGCTCTCAAGAGAAACATCACCATGACCAAAGAAAGCTCGTCTGGAGTAATTTAACTTCTCCCAGAATGATTAGAGAAGAAATAAACCTTTTGAAACTTTGATTGAACAATATAAAGGACTAATTGATAGACCAAGCACATCAATAAAAACAGAGGGATCCATTCAAAAGTTTTGATCAATCTCTGAAATGGTTTTTATGTTTGTTTGTTTTTTTAAGTTCTGTTGTGACACAATAATCTACCCTTACTTCGTCTTGCTTTTTAATTCCGATTTCAAAGCATGTAGAGATTTCAATCATGGCATTTGACTAAAATTAAAATGATTAAAAATTCATGTAAAAGTAAAAGAGATCATTTCTGCATGGTTTCTGCTTCGTGACAAATCCGGGGTTAAAAATAGCTCGGAGCACTTTCAGGTGGAGTAAGAAGTTTGTCACCCAAAGAAACAGCAGATGGTTTTAGCTAACTCGATTACATTTGGCACCAAGGGCAGGAGAATGTGATTGCTTTTTAAAGCCTTTGATTTGGTTTCTATATACATTTTACGTGTTACATTTTTAGTTTGTGTCACCTCAACTGTACACGTGCACCAATTAAGGAGAGCATCTTGGATAAGAAATGCACCAAGTTCTTGTAGTCGCCCGGTACAAGCTGTGAAATAGCCTGGCTGCCGAGATGGCTTTTCATCTCCTGCCATCATGGTCGGTAAGGTTAATCGCACCTCTCACTTATTGGACCTCTTAAGTTACATGCAGGGGGGGCAGCATGCGACTTGGAGTCGATGACGGCCGTGTAAGGTCTATTCTTACTACGCTTGTGCTTGTCAGTTTATGATTAATCCCATACTTGGCAGTAGATGTTCCAGTCCATCTCAAATGGGAGCAGGTTTCACGTCAGGGGTGGCAGGCTGAATTAAACGGCTCTATTTGGAATACCGCTCTGTCTTCTACAACCTAGTGCTTTCCTCTTAGAAATGCCTACGAGTGGCCAGGGTGCTTGGTGCCCTGCCCGGATCGTTCTGCCAGAAGGGCAGGATCTCTTGCCAAGAGAACAACAGCAGGTGCAGAAATGGCAGTTGTCCGGTTTGTGATCACTTGCACTGTGGTCAAGATGAGAATCCTAGCCCGGGCCATTCATTGCAAGCCCTTTATAGCCTTGCACTAGACAATGCAGCTTGCCTGAGCCAGCTTACCCACATGTCTGTGCTTATAAATCAGCCTCACTGAGAAAAATCATGTAAATATAAATCTTGGCCTTGCTACAATATGAGCAATAAATATTAGACGTGGTTTCTCCGCAGAATGGCGTCAAACGCGGAGGTTAAGCCTGACAGGACGTGCAACATGCGGAACACGTCCTTATCAGAAAGATCAGCACTCTGCTGAGGAGTAATGACTCTTCTTTTGACACAATTAGCCGAGAGTGACGTAGAGTTATTTGCTGGAATTAAATTCTTCTATCGTGTGTAAAGTGCAATTGCTCTGCCTGACCTGATCATTAGAAATGTCCCTATGATGTTTGTACAAACTCCTTATTATCTAATCAGAAAGGAACATGCAATTATTGTGTCATGAAAGTTAACACTAGATTTGTTCTTGGCCTTTCAGAAAGAGGCGTGCTCATGCTGGTTCTCTAAGATCAGTGTCTGATGCTGATGCGTACGCAATAAAAACATTTACTGTTTGCTTTGCTGAGGTTTGCCCCTAGGCCCGCGAGAAAGAATGTTTCAGAAACCCAAACTTGCTCATAATAAAATTACACAAAAGGTAATAGCAGCTACTGTAGTTATCAACACCTGGCCATCTTGGTGAGAGGTGAATGAAAGTAAACAGAAGGCTCCGTTGTTGGCACAGGTGTCCTGTCCCTGCAGAGTGAAGTGTCTTATGGGTCGGTAAGATCAACAACACGACTATTAGGGCTGACCGTTGCTGCTCTGTTAACTGCGTTTTAGCGCTGTCCCCGGGCTGTCCAGGATTACCACAAAAGCCCTTCTAAAAAAAAATCTCCCACCACAGCTAAAAAGTCAACTTAAAAGGCTAATAAAATGATATATTATATTAACACAGTTGTAGAAAAGGTTACACTTCCTACAGAAATTCATCCCACAAATAGCTTTTTTTTTAAAAATAATTTGTGAAATCTACCGCTTTTATTTTATTATTTATTACTAAAGCAAATTCTAGATTTGAGATATTCAAACGTTAAAAAAAATAAGCACAACAAATTATTTATACCACTGCAAAATTTAAAAGCAAAGTAAAAAAAAAAGGGGGAAATATAGACAACATTGTACTTGTTTAGTAAAAACAGAAACAATACATGCACGTGTTGATATCAAGTTTGATCTGCAATCTGAATTATAGGAGAATCTAAATCTATAAACAAAGGAAATTAAAATTACTTCACAAGCAGAATCTTCTAGACTTTAAGGACAGTGCTACTGTAATTCAACCTGTACGTTTCAGAAATACTAATTACCCAAACACTCACAGACTGCATTCGGGAAACATAGCACATGAAGAGGAGCAGAGCTTCAAAGAACATGCTATGTTTGCTAGTAGTGCTGGATGTATAATGAAATAATTAAAAATGAAGCAGAGTCTCTTCTACATGCCTTGAATATGTATAATGGACTCTCTGCTGCAGTGGGATGAAACCGTTAGAGAGAGCTTAACATGTATTTCTTATATTAAGCTTTCCAATTATTTCTATTGAAATAAACCATTCTGCATATTAAACATCCGTTCTTTTTCTAAACCGTTGATCCTACACAGGGTCTCACAACTTGGGGTACAAGGCACACAACACCATATATATATATACACACAGTATATATATAGACTAAAAGCTAAAACTAAGTGAACATTGAACTATATATAAAAGTTATTTATAAAATTCACATTACAGTTAAGCTGTCAAGGAAATAAAGCCAAACATGTAGAGGTTATCACTATACTGATCTGTAAAGGCTCAGAACTGGCTTTACTATGCAGTCAGAATAAAAGCTAAAACTAAGTGAATTTTAGCGTGTTGAACTATTTCATTAAAAAATAAAGGCTCAGCTTCACACTGAAAGAGCTCTGGATCCACAGTATAGCTAGCACCACTGAAAAAACTGAAAACTTAAACCTCACAGAAGATACAGCATGCTCGTCTTTCTTTCATTCCTTCATTATACCATGCAAACGCATCATATAAGCTGCTCATCAAAATTGAAAAGAATGCAAGCTTCAAGTATGCCTTATTAGCGTTGAAATTAAAGTACTCCGATGAAGCGGCAAACACTCACATCCTGAGCACTTCCACAAATGTGAATGCCTACACAGAACACTTTTTGCATGCAGGATGATTTACATTTTCATTTAGTAATCACAGGAACTTAAGGTTTAATAAAGACTTGCTAAAATTTGTCTAAACCCTTTACTAATATTGGTGTTGCTTCCAAGAATGCAAGGCCCGTGCCCAATGCGCAGCTCAGACCTTTTCCCACAGCTTGGATTACTCATTTGCAGGAGCCTTATCTACCGAGAGCATGAGCTTTCGGATAAACGGAGGATTAAGCAATGCTGTATGGCAAGGTGAATTTAACTGGACAGGGTCTCCATCAGCAGCGCTAATCAAAATAGTTCAAGACAAGTGCTAAAGGAACCAAGCAGGAGGATCAGCCATTGCAGTCATAATGAACAGTCACGGCAGCCACTGACGAAAAGTCTTTTTGTGCAAAGCCAGTTTAAAATGAAACCAGCTCTTGATGAAGGGTGCCAAGCAAAAATTTTTACCAATTACAAGCTGCTATTTTCTATTCTCTCAGAACTTTTCCGATAAAAATTTATAGACCCGCTAGCAATAATACAAAACTTCAAAAGCTGTATGGAGCCTACATTTTCTTTCCATTCTATCCTACTTTTTTCTCACACCTGTCAAGGACAGCTTTGCGGGGGGAAATTACGCTGCAGCCCATCTCACCTCACCATCCTGAAATAACAGGTCTGTCTCGTTGAAAATGGGGCTTTTAAGTGTGGATGCGATGCGCTGTGGTGAAAGCCGGTAGAGACACAGCCCCTTCTCCCTGGCAGCTGTCTGCAAATTCTCACTGCCACCCCAGCCTCCCTCTCCCTCTCTCCCTCCTTCATTCTCGTTCTCTCCCTCCCTTTCCATCCTACACCCCCCTACACCCCCCTTCTCTCTCTCTCTCTCTCTCTCTCTCTCTCTCTCTCTCTCTCTCTCTCTCTCTCTCTCTCTCTCTCTCTCTCTCCACCTGTGCTGTTGTAGTCTGGCCACCACAGCCAGTGTTTACTTCAACGTCTTGCTTCTCTTCCATGACAGAAGAATTGATTTTTTTCCCCTTGCTTTCTAATTTTGCTTAGAAACGACGAGACAGAAAGTTGTCATGATGTCACTGCAAATTCACAGAAGGGAACGTCATTGTGTATTTCATTTGCATTTAAATAAAAATCAGCACCGAGTCGGAAGATTAATGCGTTTAATCTCTGACTTAAAACCAAAAAAGAAATGATATACAGTATGCACAATGATCCCAACATAAATGTGGAAAAAATACAATAATAATAATAATAATAATAATAATAATAATAATAATAATAATAATAATAGAAATAAATTAGATTCACATTTATATTTGTGATACATAAATACTGTACGTATTATAAACTTTATATATATATTTAAGGTTTTTTCCCCCAGCTGACTGTAACACAGACACACACTGTTCTTTGATTTTATATCTGTTCTCATCTGTACTGCTCCTCAAGCTAATTAAAGCAGCAGGGCATGAGCCTCTGTTTCTCTTCTGTTTGGGAAGCCACTAGATGAGCTGGCAAGATGGGAAATGCTTTGAAGAAAAAAATATATTAAAAAAAATAGCATAAAGGCCGCTGCCAGGTCCTGAGTGTTCAAACTTAAAATGAGTGATTAGCAATCATAAAAATAAACCCTGCTGTAAAAAAGCCAGCAAAGGCCCCAGTCTGAAGCATGTCCCATAAAATACAATATTTGTACCTTGTTTATTTTCTTTAAAACCATAAGTAGTCTTTAGCACAGCATGGATTTGAAACGCTGTGCAAACACATGGCTGAGTAAAACTGGGGGACGAAACGGTCTGATCTGAGATTATTACATTGCGCCGTGCGTGGCTCAGCTGTAAGGAAACGGCATTGATTATGTATAATCACTTTTTCTCCACTTCTGCGTATAGGCTATTCCCTTTCCTGCTTGATCACTTGCGCCCTCTCTTTACTTGAGCAGTGAAAGGCCAGGGTTACGAGAGAGTCGGGTGAAGCACCACTCATACACATATTTCATTTCACATGGTACGACTTTCACTCGCTACTACGCTAACATGTGTGTATATTAAAGGAGAAATTGAGCTCATGGTCATGAAATCAGCAGCATACACCAATTACAGCTTTTTTGGACTGCCAATGCAAATGTTAGACAGAACAACATTTTCACTTTTTGTGAGTAAACCCACATCCTTACTGTCAACCAAAACAATATTTCTCCTCTTTATGTATCTATATGCTTTTCTTTGTTAGATTGTAGCCGAATATTCGCTTTCAGTGTGCACTAAAAGCTGTGGCTCTGAAGCATATAGGTATTATTGCACTGTGTTTTTTTTTATGTTTCCACCTATGCATTTGCAGAGAGGAGAAAAAACACTCCATGCCCTCGACAGATAACAATATAGTATTACAGGAAAGCACAGTGTCAATAATCACATCCAACAACTTCACTGATCCCCTCCAATGTAAATGCTAGTGAAACAATGATGCGAAAAGTGGCAACAGGCCTTTTAGAAAAAGAAAAACAGCAATTTCTCAGTAGCAGATGGTCACAATGATGCAGTTATTAGATTCTGGATCACTGCGTCAGAACAAAATACCCAAACATTCAAAACACAGAGCAGAAAACCTTTCGTTAAAATGGCAGGTCATTTTCTAACAAATTATAACATTGTTGTTGCATGCTGAAAGCCATATTTACACAAACGCCAAACCGAACGCGTGTGTGTTAAATGTTGTCTGACGACTGTTTATGCAGCTCATAAATTATTTTGCTTGCCTTGACAACGTGTGCAGAACTTACTGATAGTTCAAAGGAAAAGGAGAACGCCCGTGAGAGTTTTCCTCTGAAGCGAACAGGATGGGACAGTGTTTTCACACAGAAACACAAAGAAAGGGAGAAAGTGGAGCGCACGCCTCCTAACCCACCCGCTCCACAGGGCCCGCTAAAACTAAAGGGCACAGGACTGGAGCGTCTCCTATTGAAACGCACAGGAGCCACTTTGAAATGCTAATGTTACGGCTTCAAACAGGCCGCATTCACACGTGCATGAATTGAAAACATTTTTGGGAGGCCAGACCATGGCTCTAAAATGCCAAGTGGTGTGAAATACAAGCGGCACGAAACATTACGTTTTTAAAAAATATATATCCGCCACCGATGGCACGGGGTGACACTTAAGTGTACAGCAAATACAAACATATTGCTATGACGCAAGACATTTCCAAGTCTATTACCAATTAATAATCATGCCTGGGTTGACAATAAGCTTATTTGTCTAATTGGCTTTTGCAGAAGATGAAATGTGGACCGTTTTACTCCGGCTCTCTTCCTTTTACGTAGGTTCACTAAAAGCAAATAACTACATTTACCTGCAGCAAAAAAAAAAAAAAAAAATTAAATGAAAAGAATGAAAAACTTTTGGCCCCCTGTTAGCCACAGTGCTGAGTGAGAGACAGACACAGACATGTTCACTCAGTATGCTGTCTAGACTACAGAGAATGAATTTGGGCTTGAAGTCATGCCATGTATCGAACCCCGAAGGTCAACATTGCCAACTTTTAATGCATTTCACTGATAGTGCATGGTGTAGTGTGTCCTTGTGTGTGTGTGTGTGTGTGTGTGTGTGTGTGTGTGTGTGTGTGTGTGTGTGTGTGTGTGTGTGAACTCTATAATGCAGTGAAACAAGTTGGTCATAATAATCAATGTATTAAAAAAACAGTTAAATCTTTAATTTCGTATGAATATCTGCTTTGATTTAATACTGAACACGTTTCTATATTTAAATGTTACTTGTATTATGTTGCTAGTGTTTGTAACCAACTTGATTTGTTCCGGTTTATAGTTTAAAACCTTTTTATTTAAAAAACGTCTTTAGATTAAATTAATTCAGAGTTTCATTTCATTTTATAAATAAATAAGTAAATAACTCCAAACGTGTGTGTGTGTGTGTTTGTTTTTTATACCGAATCTGCACCAGGGCAAAACACCACGTAACGAATAAGCAGCAGATTTACATAAATAAACGTAAATATAATTTAAAAACCAACGGCTCCAGAAGGTCCACGCGCACGCGCCGCACGCGCTAATAGTTTCCATTCATCCTCTCGTTATAGCGCGAGACGGAATAAATCCATCCACATCTGCTTGTGTTTTCATTAGACGTTTCTCAATTAGCCACGAAACTACCCCTTTTAAATACCCCCAAACACAGCCGGGATTAGGGTTAGAAAAATGTAAACATGAACTCTGTTATTATTATTATTATTATTATTATTATTATTACTATTATTATTAGTTATATTTTAAACTAGAAACATTTACACCGATTAGTTTGTGCTGTGTGACCCAAACTTCTAAACTGTGTGTGTGTGAGAGAGAGAGAGAGAGAGAGTGTGTGTGTGTGTGTGTGAGTGTATGTAAATAAAACAGCGCTCGCGCGTTCACTTGGACTGAAAAGTTTGCGCTCGTGCCGAACTCGGAGACGCCAGAAAAAAGCGGTGTAACACACGGCGTTAAAGACCCAAAACACGTAGAGACTCTTACCTGCGGGTGAGTTTCAGAAGCGTGTGTCGGAGCGGACAGGGGAGGCTTTCAGTAGGAGCTTCTCCGGTAAGAAGAAACGCGAGGATGCGGCGCATTGCTCAGATAAGAGTACCGTGAGACCCGCGCGCACGCGAGCGCTCTCCGACTCGTCCGTGTAAAGACGCCGGAGTCGCTTCTGACTTGTCGCTCTTCTGAAAGTCTGGAGAAAGATGCGGACAAGTGGGGGGCGGGAGGGCGGGTTGGGGCAGCACCGGTAACCTGTCCTCTACTGCAACTGTGGTTAAACACACGCAGTAAAAGAATAAGACCGTGTGTGTGTGTGTGTGTGTGTGTGTGTGGGGATAAGTGTATTAAAAAAACAATAAAACAAACAAAAACCAAGGCAAAGCCCGGCGTGTGGAGTGAACCGGCTCCTCCGTGATGTGCGTCAGTCACAACGGCTTTTATTCGCAGTGAATTCCTGCCGTTCGGCTGCCGTCGCGGTTAGAGCTGCTTTCCGAAAAGGTGAGGAAGGCAGAGCTCGCGCGCGCGCACGCACGCACTTACACACACGCACACACACATATACACGCACACTCATTCACACGCGCACAGAGTGGGGTGCGCGCCGGATGCTGCGCGAGACAGGCAAGTTGGAACGAAAACCTGAAGTGGATTTACAGACCGGACGGAACAGGATTTTTTTTTTCAGTCGATTTCTCTAAGGGCCAAAAAGTACAAAAGCAACACAAACAGAGCCGGAGTGAGAGTTTGCTGTTTTTAGCAAAAATAAAAAATAAAAAAATCTATGTGTCTTTAAGGCAAAACAGATTATCCACACCACTTTTGGCGTAGATTTTCCTCTCCATTTGACCCACTAATATGGCTCTTCATGCTAACATGGTGGATGTGTGTCTGGAGGAGAAGGGGGTGTTGTTTGGGGGACTCGATCGCTCTCACAGTAGGCAGTGTACTCTATTCAGCCAACGACCGCAGCCATTTTTCCTGCTGTAACTCTAGCACACAATTAAAATATAAGGCAGAAAACGTGTGGATTTTATCTTGACCTCAATGAGAAATTGGAAAGCCGGAGCCATGCGGTGTTGCATCAGGCCAAATGGTGAGAGACAAAAGCTAGTGCTTATCTCTATCAAGTAAAGTTTTGCGTTTTCAAAACGAAAAGACTCCATTATTCGATGTGTCTGGCTTTCCACAATGATACTGCTTGTCTTATATAAAAAAGAGGCCACAGCACAGTGAACAGTTCTTTCAATGGCGCACACGATCCAGACCTGGAGAAAATGGCACCTGAAATATGGTTAAACCGAATGCTTTTCTACACCTGGCTTTAATATTGCAGGCCTGCTAACCACTCAGGAGAAATATAAATTTGAGTCACACTTCCCAGGTGAAAGCTGGAGGATGTGACGGGCACGCTGGTGTTTTTGTAAGCATAATTTTACATAATAATCGATCGGTTTTCAGGGAACAAAAGAGAAAACAGATGGAACAAAGGTCACACCATGGCAAATATTCATTCTTTCTCCAAGCAGAAGTGATGAGTATGCATTAGTATTAGCGTAAAAACATATGTGGAGCGTTCTGAGACAGACGATCCCAGGAAGGGTTAAATACCGTAATAGAAATTTTTATAGGCTCTTACTGGGTCTCTAAGTAAGAACAGGTATCTGTGATATTATATAGTATCATAGGTGTCATCATGTGAACAATGAATCTCCATTAAGTGAATGACAACCATTAGAGTAATTAATGGCCTTACTAATCAATTATATCTCTATCAAGTTATGTAAGACTAAGACTTTAAAAGGTTTTTTTTTTTATTTTAATTTATTGAATTACAATGGTTGAATACTTCTTCAGCAACATCGCAAGGAGAATGTTTCTGCAATTATTTAACTTTGTTTAGAGTGTTTTTCTTCTAGGGCTGGTTTCCCAGGTTAATGCAGGATTTAGAGCAACTTTGATTGAATTCAGGTTTAAATCCTCTTGTGGAATATGGCCACAGCCGTAAACACGGAATAAAAAAACGAGATGTCTATAGACTTTTTCATTTTCATCAAGATTTATTGGCCACTTTGCAGCAGGGATGCCGACACCTTAATCCAGGTTTAAGATGACATGTTAATTCGTGTTCAGACACTTCAATGTTTATTTTATTTTAAATGTATATACACTTATATGTATATGAAATCTATTTATTGTGTATACGTATTTTCATACATGTAATATGAATATTTTATATCTAAGCCATAATTTTAACCTCAGATACTGCACAGAAATGGTTTTATTCTTTCAGTATTCAGTATCACATAGCTTTTATATTAAAATTAGTATGCATAACATTATTAATCAATAGTGTTTTGTAATAAAATTCTAATGGGTATTTCTATTCTGTAGGGTCCTTTTCACTAATAGTTCTAATATAAAATATTCCTGGAACCTAAATAGCCTGCGATATCTGGACTTCGGTCATGTAATAAGAAATGAAATTTTAGGTGATTTCCGATTCCATAACTCTCTGTCAGTGAAAAACATTGAAGCACTGGGGTTAGCAGTTACACTCTGTTATAGCGGGTTAAATGAGCTCCATTTTCCACCTATTTTATTTTTTATTTCTTTTTCAGGTTCATATTGAATTGGCATTGGTTGGTTTATTTATTTATTTATTTTAAATAATCATGGCTGATTTTTTTTAATCGATCTAATAGTTTTCTAATAAAAACTCAAAAAGAAATGAGTCAAATAAAAAAAAATCAAAGCAGTCTGCCTATTTTGTCTGTCGAAATTTTAAAATATTTAATATTATGCTATAAATGTTCACATATAATATAAATACAACTGTTTGGGCTAGTTGAGACAGAATCATAATAGAAGGCCTCAGAGGAAGCTCACATTCAGAGGCCTTTATGACCACATTGGTTTCTGGATTACACAAATGTCAAATATCTTGACCGTTAAGAGAAAAGTCTATGCAAACAAATGCCGTTCCAGAAAATGTCTCCTGGTGCGCCTTATTTTCTTTAACAGATCGAGGCTCTCTCTCTCTCTCTCTCTCTCTCTCTCTCTCTCTCTCTCTCTCTCTCTCTCTCTCTCTCTCTTCTCTCTACGTCTGTCTCCTTTTCTCCCTTTCTCTTTCTGAAATCAGATATCTGCTAAGGCAAATAACTGTGAAACAAATCCAAGCAGAGGTAAATGGTTTAGCAACTGTTATTAAAGTCACTGTAATTAAAACTAGATGTTAAGTCTGAACTCGAAAAGCTTGATGCGGCGACGGCGACAGCCAAGTGGAAACAGATGTGCTTTAGTTGTATTCAATCAAGAAGAATGATATATGGTGACCCCTAATATAAGGCAGCAGCCAGCAACTCCACTTTGCTTTACTCACAGCTAAGGTAAATCTAGCCATTTAAAAGTGAAACATGAGCATTGTAGTGCTCTGTGACAATAAGAATAAATACAATTCATTTCATAACTATGTTTATTTTGTAGGACCTTTTCAAATGTACCCACAGGATCTGTTTTTTTTTTTTAACAGGGGTAGTTGGAAACCATAATTGGACTAAAATGTGTATGTGAAACACAAAATAAGAGTCTCAGATGGCTTGGTATATTTCAGGTCATGGGTTGAGAGCTTAAGGCATTGTTGCTATTTGCTTACTAAAATCAGACATTGGCAACTGTGCTCCAAACATCATGTATTTATGTTTACCGTGAAACCCCATGTGTGAAATCAGCAACAAACTACACAGCCAAATTGAATTTATACTCAAAAACTTTCTATAACCACAATGTGTATTGCCCCCATTAAGCCAGCTGAGCATCCTAATGTTTTCTCTAAACAATGTAATAGATCTGTTTAAACAAGGAAATATCTTTTGCGATAAAACCCTTGTGCTTTTTATACAACACACTGAAAAGAAAAACCACAACTTCCCTGAAAATCTGTTTATAAATCCAGCTTAGACGGTACAAGTTAAGCTTGAGAATAGCATTATAGCCTTAAACACCCCCTTAATTATCAAGTATCTATCACATTAGCCTTATACCACCTTTAGAGTTTTAAATTGACATGATTATAGAACACCTCCACACATTTGTTAATTAAATCGATCAATCTTAGGAATCTGACAAGGAAAATATTAGGTCTACAGTCCTTATGATTCAACACAGGATGCAGCTGGAGACATTGCTAACAGTTAGCCAGTTCCTAAAATGTGTCGAGTGGGTTATGAGATTTCAGAAAAGTCACTCTCATTATCCAACACCTAAAGTGGATTAGAAGTGAGAGGGAAAAAATGGATTTATATTAAAAACTAATAGACTTTGTTAAATATAATGCTACTAAAATAGCGCTTCGCTCCAGCCATAATGGAGGAGCTAATCAATAAGTTTATATTAATTAAGGAAAATGATAATAAGAGGAGGGGGAAAAAAAAGGAACCACTCCTCAGAGGTCAATAATCTGGAGAAATACATAATGACCTGATTTTTTAATTGAGCAGGAACAAAAAAATTCTTTCATACACAAGCATAATTGTAATGTACTGTCTGTCCAGCGCATCGTTCTTATTAATTCATATTAATTCTACTAATTTAAAACAACTTCTTTGGACTCTTATTAACGATTGCAATTCCAAATACATATAAGTTATTTCCATAAAGCATTCTTGTTATAAATATATTCAGCGGCTGTTCAGCAATGCATAAAATAGCCAAAATGAATACACAGCTTTAGAGTATTATGCTAATCTTAATTACCATTGTTTGGCCTCATAAGAATTCTGGTAAGTGGAGCAAAAATCGAATCTTGTGATTACATTGTTACACTTTTTTTATTTGCATTAACAGTTCCAGAAAATGAGGCACACACTAATTGTATGCTGTGAATAGATTTTGGTGCATAATGTATAATAATATGTATGAATGCTAAATTAAAAACCTCTCATCACATGCTATATGTGATGGCTCACATACTATATCTGAGGATGAGGATATGCACGTCTGTAATACGGACAGAGCAATTTATGCATTAAATTACATTTCTACAGCAATATTTGGCATTCAGCCATTGTGCTGAACCCTGTCAAAGGCCTTACACATGCAGCACCTTTATCCAGTTTTAAATCTACCACACAAGCAGTTTTATAGCACTTGCTTACAGTTTCACTGAAATTTAAAAAAAAATTAATTTACTATACCTGATGAATGACATGAGCAAATATCGATTTTTTTGGTCATTGTCTCGACATTAGTCCTCCAGGTTTAAAAGCAAAAGAATTACAAGAGTGGAAGCGTTTGTGTTTCCACAGCAAGAGCGATAACTGGCATTCGATTAATTTGAGATTTGCCCTGAAAAATACCACCTACCAGCAAGCAGTTGTAAACACAGCCAGAGGATATAACTCAAGCAAAAGAGAATGACCTCTGTATGGTTTGGAGCCCGAAATTCATTTTTGCCACAAAAGACATCCCTGCTGCTCAGGCTTCACACTGACTCCATTAGGAAGATAGGATTATAGGAACGGCTCACTGTGCAGCAGAGCCTTCCTTCAACCGCTCTGATTTTAATGTTAATTCTGCTTTTGTAAAACTACAATGGACACAGTGCACAAGAGATACCCTTGTCAACAAAATCTCAAACGGCTACATGCAGTAACGGAGTCCTCTTTCGAATGGAAATAATCCACATTTCTCATCGTTGCCCATTTCCCTGTCAAACTTTGTTAACCCGTAGAAACCGCATGAGAATACGGAGTGCACTTGGATGATTTTTTTCCCCCACTCTTTTCGCCTAAGGTCTAGTTGAAACTACTGTACATATTGTCGTAATATGAAATGACACAACATCAAAATATGAGTATTTAAAAATCAGTGTTGTTTTACAACATAGTAAACGTGCATTCAAGTTGTCTGGAAGCAATATAGCTTGCTTGTTCAGTGGCAGTACCTCAGTAAGCTGCCGTAAGGCTACAGTGTATGTTATTTGATTGAGTTCGGCCCCTGGAGAGGGCCTGCTTGTTTAGGAGCTGATGCGTGAAACAGCGGGACTCCTGCAACAGAACAACCAGCAGGAACTAAATGTTAACCTGAATAAACAAACTAGGCATCTGGCATTTGGAGCAATTAGCATGCGTTTTTGGTTTTTTTTTTCTTTCAAAGGTTGAGGATGTCATTTATAAATGTTAGGATGCAGGAAAAACCTCCTCAAACGCTAATGTGGCTCTCTTGTGTGCACATAGCTCATGCCAATGCTACTTTGGCTCGAAATAAAAAGAAATCGAGAGGCGCATGTAGTGTGTAGAATAAAGCCAGTGATGTCATCAGTCACTTGTCATTCATTGGTTGGAATGCTTCCATATGTAGGGCACCAATCGAAAGGCAGAGCAGAAGAACGGTCCAATTGCATCACTCTGTAGCCCTTGAGAAATTTCTGAGAGAATCTTAATATTAATGCTCGTAGTGTGTGCCTTCCCCCCAAAATACTCCGCACCCAACACACTCACACACAAATCTGAAGTGTAGACAGCCTTTTTTGAAATGTGCCTTGCCTGGAGTATATTATTCCTCTCTTCACCAAACAGCTTTCAAAATGAAACCACTCACCGACTTTCACCCATAGATTTGATCGAGGGCAACCGCACTCCGTTATCCGTCAAGCAAATAAAATATTGAAATGAATTCACAGAGATAATATAGGAAATAAACGCAAAAGCAATGCTATCGCTCTCCATCGACGTTTGCGATTCATATGTTAAGCATGGACATGAACATATCATTCATATCATAATAGCTCATTTTCCAACCAATAATTGGGTCGAATTAACTGCTTAGACGTTATGCACAATTGTTATTATGATCTCGCTCTGGTCATATTGATGCTTTCTGAGAATATTCTGATTTGTAGGAAGTCCTGGTTGCATCTTCGAGTGTCTGTTTTAAAGTAAAAGCCCTGATTACAAACTGAAGCCAAGCTCAAGTGAATTGAAGTCTGTAAAATTTTTTCATTTTCTTCATGAGAACGTAATGTTCTCAGAATCTATGAAGCATAGCCAGAGGGTCAGTGATTTTTGTATGCAGTTATAGTGGTGTAACTCACAACCCACCACTAGCAAAGTTATATTTATTAGCAAATTCTGGAAGTTATTAGCCTATTCGACAGGGATTGAACGGGTTTCATTAGAACTCCCATAACTCTCAACCAAGATGTCTGTAAATAATATCATCTTGGACCATTTGTGCTCTGTTTGGTGGAAATGTCTGGAAGAAACAGCACTCTGACTCTAATAAATAGGTGAAATATTTTTCTAGACAGTTAAACAATGATAAAGAAATAAAGCTTTATACTGTAGAAGGTGTCTGTGGATTGAATTATACAATAAAATGAATCACTGGTTGAATAACAAACTTGAGAACTTCTGATTTTGAGAATGGTTCTGTCCTCTTTCAACTGACCTCACTTGATATTCTTCAGGTACTCGCTACATTATTCATCATTGCACACAATTACCTCCAGAGTATGCAGCTCTGAATGTTTAGCCGTGAACTAATATGCTATTGCTCTACTGTTGAGATACGATGAGTAGAACAATGTCATTGTCACATCAGCAGAACTTAAATGATCCAGATTTTTTTGTTATTTTTCTAAATCTCTAATATTTGAGTGAGAAATTGTTCAAAAATCTGTAAGTCTGTGTGAAGAAATATTTATAATATACCTTCCTTTCTACATGCACACAAAAGTCTCGATTATGCATTTAATTTTTTTTTAACGTGTCTTCAATTTTGTTTCTTGTTCTTTTGCTTTCTCTCATCTACAGCCGTCGTCGTTGTTTCTGAGGAATCCTTGGGCAGACGCGGCAATGGAACCTCTCAGTGAATGATTGTCATAGACACTCAGACAATTAGCTTTGCTTTTATAACAAGCTATGCAGAAAAGAGAACACAGTAAAAGCAAGGCATATTTTGCAAAAGAGCAGGAGGGGGATGTTGAGGGGACTGAGATTGGAACATTTGAGGAGTGTTGCTTTTGTTTTTTGAAAGATCAGGGAATCAAAGCACCCGAGAGTGCCGCACTGTGCTTCTAAGCAGGCCAAAAAAAAAACGACCCAAAGACATTCTTACAATAAAGCCCAGGCTAAAAACGGTACAGGGAATATATTCTGCATAAATATGAGAAGTCATGGAAAGATGATGTTTTCCAAAGTAAAAGAGCTGTTTTTTGCTTTTTTATTTACTATGGCATAGGGCAGCTTGCTTTGGACCCATAAAGTTTTTTTCCTTACATGTATGAATACCGTATTGCTAAACCTACACTTACTTGTTTCTACCACATACATATCCAGCACCTCCTACCAGCATTGCTCTGTTTATATGGCCTCTCTGTAAACAGAAGGTTTTTTTTTCTTTCAGTATGTCTATATTTTTTGTATGCAACAGCAACAGACACAGAATTCTCACTTCTTCTAAAGGTACAGTATGTTCTCAACGCACTTATCTTCGAACACTGAATGTGGATTGACCCATGAGGCGAAATAACAAGACAGCATGCAGGCAAAACAACAAAAGAGCATCGCCTAAGATACTCTAAAGCAAAAGCATGTGAAATATTTAAATGAAAAGCGTTTGGGTTTTTTTTTTCCTAGCGCATAAGCTGATAGAAAACCCTTTCTGTTGGCACCAGACTGTCTGACACAAACTCAAATTGATTCCTAATTGAGTTTGTATGGATTTTGTATCCGGCTTTTGTTGGTTACATTAAGACCTGACTAGTCTCATTTTACTACGGCCTGCATGGATGGAAGGCAACTGATATAAATGTATGACAGTGACTTGCATTATGAGTCTTGAAACTGTTGAAACAAAGGAGAATTTCTTACACTTTAATTGATTATGCAGCACCAATAATTTCCTGAGAAAAAAATATATATTAGGAGGATATAAGAAAACAACAGCAACTTCATTCTGATTTCTGAAGGCACAACAAAATCAGTGTATCTGAAATGCTTGAAAGATGTGGTAGTGTTTCCAAATGACATTTCTGTGCAGTAAAAAAACAGGTACTGGGATTGGAAAAGAAGGGCAAACACAGATGTGTTCGTATCCTATGGGATGTGGTGAGCTGTAGTGGGAAATGTGGATTTCTCTGAGGCTGGAATGGGACCAAACTGTGCCTGCACCTGGCAGCCGAGGAAGGATTGGCACCGCTACCCACATACACAGTGAAAGGTCTGCAGAAAGGTCTGCCAGGAGGGTAGAGGGCACTGAGAGCTCAGACCACATACAAGGCTAGTGTTTTGGAGTCCAACTGTAGTAAGAGCATTACTGCCAGGACGAAATTTAACCTAATGAGATGAGGCTGATGTTGCGGCCGATTAACAGAATTGATCCCCAATCTTCTAAGTCATTTTCCTCAATCTCGAACATGTCATTAGGGATGCACAGTGATATGTCCTTCTCTTAATCATAATCTGCTGGATGGAGTTAGACTATATGGCCACTGCTGTGCACTAGGTAAGAGCTTCTCTGGCAGAGAATAGTAAGAATGAAGCTCTTTTTATTCTGGGAAGATTTGTACATCAAAATGAGTAGAAATTAAGTATATCTGCTTTACCATGGTAAGGGATAAGAGATCATAGCCACAGCTGATCAGTCAACAATTGCTTCTTGGTTGTAAAAAAAAATCTAAGCACAGTTTCAAATAGTCTCAAAAGTAGTCAGTAAGTAAAGCCGGACAAATAACAAATTACTTTTCCACCCATAATTTAGACCTCAAAGTTGAAAGAAAAGTTAATACATGTATCTGAAGGTGAGACTCCTGCAATAATTAGAACAGGACTGTGTCGTACGGACTGACAAATTGCTAGACATCTTGTTATGTAGAGACGCTAAGGACAGAATAGTACACAGTGCATGACAAATGATATGTTTCTTTGATCCACATAAATCAGCTTACCAAGCTGGGAAAGGGTTTTGCACTTGGCGTGTTTCACCATGTTCATTGTGGCACCACTATATCATAGTATAATAATGGCCAGACTAGCAATGACTAATGGCTGCCTTGAGTGAAATGTGACATCATCCCAGTTTGGGAAATACTAAACGGATGGAACCAGAACCAGATGACAGTTCCAATAAAGACAGTCAGAACAAAGAACAATTCAGACAACAACAAGCTGCTTAAAATCCTCAGGGCCTAAAGCTTGTGCTTCTAGGGCAGGGGTCATCAACTGGCAGAGCGTGGTCAAGATCTAAAACCAGCAAAATATGTCAAAGGATCAAAACGAGCACTTAAAAAAAAGAAGCTTTCCAAAACCACCAGTTTCTGTAGCAGATCCTCTGCTGAAGCCAATCATATCTATTTATGCAAATGATCTGAAGGCAGTTTTGAGGAAAGGAAGAGTTTTCACTGATTTCTGTAGACACAAAAAAATGAATGTTTAAAGATTGGATAGAGAAGTACATGCTTATTCTCCACTTCAGCTTAAAAACAGATGTCTCATTTGCTCAGAGGCCAAATCTGGTCTTATTTCTAGACATGGACCAATCACTAATCATTAAAAGGGAATTGCTGTCATCATTAAGTCATGTTAGCTCCTTATCCTCATCTTTTTAAGGAATTTTATGAAGCTAGACCTTTACATTTTTTGTTGATTGCCAATGCTCTAGTTGAATCTTTAAAGGTAGAACCATAGAGTGAGGTCTGAGTTGAACCCCTTTGGGAAGCAAAAAAAAAAACCTCGTATCTCTTCTAAGAACTTATGGGTCTTGAGTGGCACAACAGAAATGTCTAAGTTGAAATTCCAATGATACCACAGCTGTGGGGAGGGATTATATGGAGCAAAATTGATTTTCATAGCCAGCTTGGCATATTCTTTCTCCCTTCGCAGTGAGAGAAACACTAACCAATCACATCTATCTCTGATTTCATGTATGTTGAAGAGGGTAGATAGCATTTTCCACCAAGTGTGTCATGCTGCACTGTATGCTGCAGGACTAGTCACTTTGTGTGTCTCTAAGTTACCATTTCACTGCCTCGGGTTGGTGGCTGTCCTATTGGGGAGAAAATGAGAAAGAACTTCTCTATAGAACGCACAATGAAGACTGTTTTTGTGCTATCATCTCTGAGAATATCTTGTCAGGTGGCGATAGCGGTATGAAGGCCAGAAGAAAAATGTTTGTGAAGCTTGGTGGGGAATGTGAACTGAACGTCACCATCAATGGTGATCCTATGCTTAATCTATGTCATAAAACCATTCCAGAGAGATTCCAGAGAGAATGGAAATACAACATTGTGCTACAGAGGAACCAGGACCATATGGTTACAGAACAACAGAGCAATCAGTTAGTTCACACATCTGGGAGACGTCCAGCAGTTCTAATAATATTTTCAGGCATTTTGTTGCAGAGTAGCAAGTTTGGAAAGCAATAACTGTGAAGATGCAGGTTGGGTGAGTTGGTAATATTCTTGAGTGAGGTTGGGGCCTCCCCAGCTCCCTGCACTGTGGTCTAAACACTTGATTGAAAAGAACTCCAGCGAAGTACTTCCAGCAAGCAGTGTCCCTAAAGTGAGCTGTGTCACCGGAGTGGCAAAAAAGAGCAACAGTGCCATTAAAACACTGAGAGCCACCTGGTCCTGGGATTTATGTGTTAGTTTTGGTTGATTTGTTTATTTCAGTTCATTTGTATTGATTTTTATAAAGTTACAGTAAATGTTATACCAATTCAAAGTACATTTTCAAGTGGGTTTATTAAGTATTATCTAGTAAAATGTGGTCAAGGTCTACTGTAGAATTAATAAAAAAATCTTCTTGGCTTATTAGAATGTCCAATTATTTGAATCAAAAAGCAAAGCATGAGTCGTCAGTGTACTTAATTTAACTGTCTATTCAGAGGGTCAGCTAAGGGGGTGAAAGCAATTTAACACACTCTACAGAGACTTCACATTCATTCTGGAACAGACCGACGTCGTATTTTGTGTTTATTGGTCTCAGGCACTTAAGTGATAAAGCATGGTGCACAATGCGTGGTGGAGTTTTGTGACAAAGAGAAATTGCTGGAAAATTCCTGCTCTATTAATTTATTGAGGCTTAATTAGTTTTTTTTTTGCTTCTCCACCACTGGAAAATGACTTGTAAAATACGATGGTAATTCTGCTGATAAACTGCAAGTAAGAAATGTGGCCTTTAGTAGGGAAATACCAAATGCACAGTACTTTAACATACACATACAAACACACATAACCTGCAATGCTTTAAGCTAAACTGCTAGGGACATTTAAATAATTCGATAAATGTTTCAACCTTGATTATCTGAGAAACAAACGTGTTTTATGTACTTTAAGATGTCGACGAGAAACTAAATTCATACACTAAATGTATGCCTGTTGAGTTAAGTCGCCATTTACAATTCTATTTCTAAAAAAATGTAAAGCAGTTTCAGAATGAAATGCTATTAAAAAATAAATCCTATTAAAATAATTATTTTCAATTACATAACGTACATAATGTACATAACGCTTTTCATTATAACAGCAAGAAAACTCCAATCCTTCAGGAGCGACGGTGACATATACAGACTGCACAACATCTGCAGCCAAAAAAACAGTACTTCACATGTCCCGATGTCCAGTGAGCCCAGCAAGCCCAGTCCAGAGATAAGAGACTGAACTCTAACACTCAGAAGAAGTATCCTGTCTTTTTCTGGGAGCAAATCCACAAGCAATTCTGCCATTTTTGCTTCACCAATCATGTGACATGAAGGAAAGGCGATGAGAAAAGGAAGCGATTTGAGAGGCTCTGGAAAAGGGCCAGGGTTTGCCGTCAGAGCTCTACCACTCTTATTTTACTCGCAGCCGACGCTGCTCGGCTAGAGACACATCTGAGAGCAACAAGGCACTAATTACAACCCAATGATCAGAGGCTTGCTATGACATCTTGTCAACTGACCTCCCTTCAGCTCCTGCTGTCACTGGCTGCATCCATAACACTGGGGGAGTGGGGACCGTGCTCAGGTGCTAGTGTGTTAATAGTGTGAATATGAATGAACAGCATGCCCCCCGCTCTCTCTCTCTCTCTCTCTCTCTCTCTCTCTCTCTCTCTCTCTCTCTCTCTCTCTCTCTCTCTCTCTCTCTCTCAGTTCTGTGTGTGATGAGAGACTGGATCCAACCGGTCAGAGTGCAAGGTTTTAAACTTTCAAATTCATAGCAATTGACTCAGTTTGACTCACAATGGCAAAACACAGTTCCATCCATCCATCTTCTACCGCTTATCCGGGGTAGAACACAGTTTTTATTTGTATTTGTATCAGTTTTTTTGCTCTAAAAATCTGTATATGGATTTAAACCTGAAGTGGGTGTGGTCTACACTGGAAGGGGGAAAAAGGAAAGAGAGAATCATCTTCTCTTTAAAACAGAACAGATTTGTCTTAATAAAACCTCCCACTCATGACTTTTGTTGTTGCATCATGATAACAGTCCCAATGCATATCCTGAGTCTCAAGAAGACTTTATTAAGGCTTTATTAAAAAAAATAAGAGGGGGGGGGGGGTAAGAGACGTTACTTTCTATTTGTTATTGCATTGTGCCACAGCATACTTTTCATTTTTTCATTCCCAGCAATTTATTCATATTCAGTTATAACCCTAATAAAAGCATTTTAAGGTCATGGTAAAGTTGGGAGACCGGCTAGTTAGTGCTCATATAATTTCATATAAGTTAATTTATACAAAAATGTAATCTAATCTATCTGCATCACCATAGATTTTTTTTTCTTTTCATTATATTAAGTCGATCCAGCAAACAAAACCATCTCATTTGGATGACTCTCTGAATCTTATTGCACAGGACCTTGTAGCATATACCCACGATACTGCTGTCTATAGGCAGTGAAATACAATTTATCATGTATCTCAGTGTGCTGCTTTTTAATAATGCTTACAATTAGTCGTTGCTATTCCTGACATAATATAGGCTTTGGCATAGGCTAAGGCCAGTTGGATTATCTAAACCTCAAGTAGCTTCCAATGACCAAAGCAGAGAGCACATATTAGGTGGTAAAATATGTGTCTAGTGTTTAGCAGTATTATTTGTATGAGAAACTCTCTATATTATAAACTAAAGCATAGATTTACCATCTAAATAATACCAAGACTGAACCACAGGGGGTTTCAATTTTATAAAAAACATGTGCAGTAGGTACTCGTGGTCTAATTATATATTGAAACTAATCTAGGTTGAGTTCCCCGAAAGCATCACAGCACAAAGATAATTGTTAAATTAGCATCCAGTCTGCATCACATTGGACGCTCTCACTCCCAGTTAAGATCTTCTTGACTTTCAGCCTCTTTCATCTCTTCAAAAACAATTTGATCAGTTTCAACAAGCAAGAGTGTTTGGGTTGAATTTCATACAAATGAAGTCATAAAACATGACTGAAAAATAGCACAAAAAAAACAGAATATGTGGACTGTCTATTTAAGAACATATTAGGTATAATTTGCATGAAAAAAGTTTCTCATCAAAACAGCATATCACTGCTCATACTATAATCATTTACTTCAAGATTTAATTATGTAGAGTGAGCCTGATCAAGTCACGTAGTATTAATGTAAATCACTTACGTTAGTGAAGATGTTGCCACTGACAGGAACTAGACGGATACAATTAAATGAACATGATTAAAATATGTGCAGAAGTATAAAATGTAGTGATAATGTGGCTGTCGCAGGATGCCAGAGTCCTGGATTCGGTCCAAGTGTGAAATTATATATTTTTTCCAGGGTTTTGAAAATACAGGATAAAATTATGTTCAAGCTAAGAAAACAAAGCTGGGTTTATTGTAACTCAGTTCAATTGTGTGGAACCGATGTAAATGTAAATCACTCTGGATAAGAACATCTCTTATTGCCATGAATGTGAATGTACCATTAAGAGAACTTCTAAAGTGTTGATAGGAAGTAACTGCAACTTGGGCAAGTTTTCACTACACTGCAGCACAAAACCGATTGTTAAATGTTAGATGTAACTTTATGGAGCTTTTGGGAACCTTTGCTTCTGGGCGATCTTGACCTTTCCAACATAGACTGCATTTGATGATGGATAGTCACAAACACTGAGCATCATTCAGCAATATGGGTGAACGCATAGCAGCCATCATCTTGTGAAATCACAAGAGAAAAGAATGAATGAAACTATCAATAACACAGCGTATAATTTTAGCTTATATACCTACTGCACACATACAGATGGGTGATAAATTAAAGGAAAAAGAGGTGTTATAGAAATGCACTGGGGCATCACAGAGCCTACAGAGACTACAGAGTCAGGAACTGTACAAGACTCATGAACAGCACTCTTCCATTCTTTCCAATCCAGTCTGGTAACAGATGCAGCATTTCTGCCTAAACCTTCTACACAAAAAAATGCCTATTCTGTCATATTGTAATATAAAATATTTTTGCTTATAATAATAAAAACTGTTATTATTATTATTATTATTATTATTATTATTATTATTATTATTATTATTATTATTATTATTATTATTATATTAATACTAACACTTCTTCAACTAATGATAATAGTTATTATTGTTTTAAATAAGACATGTGGATATGTTGTTTATTTGCTCATTTTTATAAATAAGACATGTCAATCAATATAATTGTTAAAAATTTATTTTCATTTATTTTAGATATCAGACTTGGAAAACAGACAAACAAACAAATAAACAAACAAAATTTTATGTCTAAAATTATGCAAGTATTTTTCAGAAGCAATGCCATTTTACCCCTTTGAAGTCCTTTAATGTCTATCTTTTGCAACTGCTTTCTTTCTTTCTTTCTTTCTTTCTTTCTTTCTTTCTTTCTTTCTTTCTTTCTTTTTTCTTTTTTGTGAAAATAAAGTGCAAATTAATTTGAAATTCCATGCAATGCTGAGTAAAGAAAACCATCTAAAATTGTTTCAGAATTTATGCATTAAAGGAAGAGTTCATTTGTTGTCCATCTGCATATTTAGCTTATTTTTAGACTTACTATTTTGTTCTTCAAACATGCTATAAGAAAAGTGTGTATGCTTTGTTCCGATGTATATGCAGTATTACATTCAGCCTCTGTATAACTGAGGCCACTCGCTGATGCAGTGATATGATGCTTAAAATGGGTGACTGTCGATATCAGGTGTATAAAAAGGTGGCAAGAATGTCAATATTGGATGTTTCCTTTCTAAAGAGGCCTAATCAAACACACAGCATGCTTCCTGTGTTGTTGTTGTTGTTGTTGCAGCATGAGTCAGCAAGATGCAATTGACAAGTAAGGCTTTCTAAACCCGGCCACTTTCCACAGCGCTTAAACATTTGAAAGACGGGAAACAATGCATGCCTTCATTAGTCTGCAGAAAGAATACAGAATATTCATTATAGCTACTGACATAGCACAGCCCTTTATTTTAATCTAGTCATATTTTGTATTTTCAGTTATAACCCATATGTTATTCCCCAAAATTTTAAAATAAAAATGTTTTTGAATGCTCAATTCTGGTTAGTCATAAAGTGTTGATTCATATTCTATAACAGCACAGATAGGATAGTAGTTCTTGCTGCAGAACATGTGTATATTTGTTGGTATGATTTAATTTTCGGCGAAGAGATGACCATGCAACATTTGTGGAAGGAATCTCCCGTTTCAGTGCTTTGTAACCGTTTCAGGTGAAGTTTTAACTCTTTCCTGCACTTCAGATGGAGAGCTTTAAGGTTTGTCAGTAACATGACATGCTGCATTGTTGTGTCTTGAAAAGTTATTGTTTTGTTTTATTTTATTGTTTTGTCTTATTTTCATGCCATTGTTTTGTCTTAATATCACATTGTTTTGTCTTTATCTTTTATTTCTTATTTTGTCTTAACTTATTTTTTTTCTCTTATCATCTTATTTTTTTTTGTCCTTTTATTAAGACTAGTTGCATTTTGTCCCTTTAAGTGAAAGAAATGGGACGATGTTGAGGGGAAAACTGTTTATAGCTGTGTAATGTAAGTGATAGCAGGAACTAGCAAGTAAATACACACACACACACACACACACACACACACACACACACACACACACACACACACACACACACACACACACACACACACACACACACAAATAAAAGACCATTAATCACATTTTTTTTTTCATTCATTTTCTAACGCTTATCCGAACTATTCTCGGGTCACAATGATCAAATTTTTTAGGAATTCTTATTCATTACAGGCTATTTCCTGACTAAATATGTCTAAAAATAAACTTGATCTTTTTTACATTCATTTTGATGAACATTATTTAATGCCTCTTTATTTGCTGAGATATATTTATTTATACATAACTCTAAATGGACAAAAGTTACAACGTGTCATTGGTTTAAAAAAAATCTAAAATTGACAATTGCTGCAGTATAAAGAAGAATAAAACTCTACAGGGTATGATCTTATTGAAATCAACTTTCAAGTGGAAACTCCATCACAGAGTTATTTCTTACTTAGCAAGAAATCCAGATTGACAGAAAGACATCAGCTGCTGTGTTTAAATTATATGTACACACATTTTTCCAAATGCTGTTTTTGCCCATGAGATGTGAATAATGGAACAAATGGTGGAGACCAGAATATCATGTTGTGTGATAGACTTTCATTTATGCAGTAGATTAAGATGTAATATGCAAGTGTGAAAGGAAGTGCACAGCATGGCTGAATGAGTCACCAATCATTTCCTTAAGACCACGTTGTTAACACCAGCACAATGTTTGGAAAAAGATGGAAAATCAGAAACAACAGATGGAAAATCAGAAACTCAGAAAATCCAGGCATTCCTTGCACTTTTTGTGGTACAGCAATAGTATTGCTTTTTGATGCAGCAAATATGTTGACAATTTTGCTCTATGATAGTAAATTGTTAGAATTTTCTAGCCAGTCCTTGGGTGCTCAGAAACAGGATCGAATGGTTTGCATGTATACACAACACAAAATCAAACGTCAAGCAACCCTGAGGTCAACAGATGTCATGTGTCTTGTTTTCTTTGCTATGCAAAAAGGCTAAAACATGGTTCCTCATAAAGGCAGAATTATCGAGTCATTAAGCTCCATTCCACTTCCAATATTATTTCCTGTTTTCGTATTTGCAGAGCACATGATGACACCAATGAACACACTCATTAGCCAGCGAGGCTCTGAGATGTGCGCCTGTAATTATTAGGGGTGCGGATGATTGCGTTGGAATTGAAATGTTTATTCCAGCTGACTGGTCTGACAACACTCAAAGTTGTGCAATGTTTCTTTTGGTTTTAAGAGCAGACGTGAGAAAACACTGACCGTAGAAAGTGCAGCCATTTGGAACCAAAAGTGCATGATACAACCGTGCTTCAGAGCATTTTGTCCGCCATTTTGAGAGGATAATGTGGAAACCAAGCCAGTGCTGAATGGCAGAAAGTGAGATACTGTATATTGCAATCCACTGACAATGAGTGTCAGAATGACTTAGCTAAGAAAGGATATTCAAGCCATTCAATATGAGGCAGACTTTTTTCTCTCCCTAGCAACTGAGACAGTGCGTGAGAAAGAGAGAGAGAAAGAGAGAGAGTAAGAGAGAGAGAGAGAGAGAGAGAGAGAGAGAGAGAGAGAGAGAGAGAGAGAGAGAGAGAGAGAGAGAGAGAGAGAGAGAGAGAGAGAGAGAGAGAGAAAGCAAATAAGGATTGGCTTTGGATTAGGAAAAAAACATTTAAACCAAAGTCACATCTACGATAATGAAAACCAATTGAGTCTAGCCTATAAAAAGGTTTATCCTCCATACTCATACTAGCCTGCAGGGGCAAGAAAATTAACAATCTGGAAAATGGTGTTAGAAATCTATTAATCTGTACTTTTCCTTAAATACCTATCTTTATTTTTAACAAATATCCATTGAGTACAGAATGTAAGTGAATTTTAAAGAGACCTCTGACTGGAAAAACTGCAAGAAAGAAATCTGCAATCTGCGATCTTTGCTCGCTCTAGCAACCTAATTAGTTTGGGTGTTTTTTGTGTTTTTTCCCCTGAAAGTTTTTTACGAATTTAACAAAATAATCAAAGCAATCAAGCTTGGCTCAAGCAACAAACAAGATGCTCTGCCAGATAGAAGAGTGACGAAATCTCTCCTTAAAAAAAAACAAAACAAACAAACAAAAAAACAAAAACAAATTATGATTACCATAAAAACATTAGTACTACAGACATCAGCTGAACCATATCATTGAACATCTTTGTCAGAATGATGAGGTATTTATATAGAAAGACAAGTTGGCAAACAAAAATGTGACAGACGTACATTTGCAACATGGACCAGTTAAAAAATTTTACAATCCATAAAAATGCTGCTATGAATAATGTCCATGAAGCCCGGCAACCGTTTTTCATTCTTAAAAGTGAGCAGCGAATCTCAGTGTCCTTTTCTAAATCTATATTTCTCAGGAAAGACTCCAGAAACAGGGTAAACGATAAACCTCAAGACATGGCAAATTATACCTTTCAACTTAATTCGACATGCCAAGAGATACACACTCGCACTGCTTTTTCTTATTCTGGATTTTTTTTTTTTTTTTGCCATTTAATTTTTTTTCTAAACCCCTTTAGGCAGTGAAATACCAGAAACAGCAATATTACAACATTAACAGATTGCTTTCTGAGCACTGTGGTTTCTCTCCAGGGTGTCTCCATGAATGTCAGTATTAAAGCTATGCTAAAAACTCTAACGATGTGTTTAACTTGATGCTAGACGTACATTTATTGTTAACTGATTTTATACATCCCATTTCTATAAAAGCTCAGAGCAACTTTTAATAAGAATTTCTATGAATTTTCTAAAAAAAAAATATATACAAAAGTATGTGAATTTGAATTTCATACTTTGAATATATACAAGTCACATTTTTTTTCCTGTAGTGTATTTATTGCCAATATGTTGTTTTTCTAATTTGCAATTAGATTGCCCTTTAAACCATATTAAACATTTCACCATAACCTTAAATACAAATCTCTAAAATCCAATCTCATGTCAGTTTGGCAAAAGGTGATGTCATGGATTCTCAGAGAAAAGTAAATGCTTTCAGTCTGGACAATCTCATCATTTAGTCAATTTCTGTTGCACTTCACTATCATGACGTCATGCGAAGAGATGTGGAGTAAAGTGAAGTGAAGTCAAAAAATGTTATGTTCCACTGAAATTGCTAAATTCAGCGACCCTTGGCTTGTATCCAGGTAAATAAATTCAGCAAGCTAACAGTAGCATAGACTAACTAGTAGGAATGTCACCCAAAATAATACACACTTAACACTGAGTGTTAAACATCACTGCAGAAAACTATTTGAGTAGAACATTTTTTTATTTATTTGACCACTTTGAAAGCATTGAATTTTTATATTTTAGATTGAGCCTTGTAACATATATTTTTGTGTCTTGTGTATATTTAAATTCTTTCATAGGTTGCTGAATAACAGATAAATATTGTATTAATTCATTGTATTGTGTAATCTGTTTTCTGTACATATTAAATTGAATCCATCTCTTTATATCTATATTGAGATTAAAACTTTTTATTTTTATTTAAAAATATTTTTATTTAGGGTTTTTATCTCAGTGTACATATTTGTTGCTTCATTTAACGATCATAACAATCAGCTATTTTTATATACACCACCAAAACAAAATGATTAAATGTGATCTGGTTAAAATTTTAAATTCAGTTTCTAAGCTCCATTGTTTTCACTTTACAGCAGTCCTTATAGATTTGAGATTTTTATTTATTAGAATACACTTAAGACCTAAGTTTAAAAAGCATTGAATAGAAATAATCAGAAATAAAATGAAATGTAATGTGTAATATGTTTACATGTTAGATTAAATGCAGGAGCTAGTCATTTATATGTAATCGCATGATGTGCAGCTATGTTATGTGTAGTAATGGTTCAGAATTTGCAAATATTACAGAAGGGAAGTGAGATATTAATGTGCAGGGGAGTCACATGTAGTATCGGTAAAGTGCAGGGCAAAGACATTCAATGAAGTCAGTGAGTCTTTATATGGAATAATAAGAGATTTGTGAGATGCACAAGAACAAGATTCGAGATTATAATGAACAAGAAGAACACTTAGGATATATCCAAAAAATCCCTTTAATATATTTACAATGAATAGTAAAAGAGTTGAAATAGGCCTAAATTACTGCACTTTAAAAGAGCTTTGTTATTGTTATAAAAACTGAAAAGTGATCACTCATCAACCATTGTTTTGACCTTGAAGTCTTATTCTAATCTTCATACTTAAGAAGGAACGAGAAACAGAACCCAGTAACACTAAGGAAACATTATGTAGAAAACGTTACCCTGTGTTCCTGCCCCAACATGAACCAAGAAGTGCTCCAAGAGGTTTTAATTTCACTGAAAGTAGAAACAAAGTGTTTCACGTTTCAGAGTAAAGAAGTAAGTGGATGCGGAGTTTTGCACCTGTCTATCAGTTTTAGATGGAATTTCCATGGACAACATACATGCTGTTTCAAAAGACAAACTATTTAAATTTCATTAATTATTTATTTATTCGCGGCTACATTTATCTTTTGAGAAATGTGTCCTGCTATACTTAGCCCCGATGATTTGGATAAAACCAAAGTCTCTGTCATAATGTAAAATATATATAATTTTTAAAAAGTACAGAAATAAATTAGTATAGTGACTTTTATGGCCTGTTTTCAGCTATTGATCTTACACACACATATCTCTTTTAATTGGATTTATAACCTGATCTTGAAAATATACATTTAGTCCTTACTGCCTTTTTGAATAATGTCTTCCTTCTGACAAATATTCAGTTCACTAACACACACATACACACACACACACACACACACACACACACACACAAACACACACACACACACACACACACACACACACACACACACACACACACATACTCACACACAATGTTTTTTGACATGCGACTTACAGTTTTGCATTAGTGTCCAGTACCGTGGTATAATCACAGTTACTCTGAGAACATGGCATGAGAATGAGGCAAAACAGAGCCACAGGAGTCTGTGAAGTGAACTGGCCTTTTGGTTTGCTGGAATAAATTGGTACCATATGGTGCGATGACAGGATCGCTCAATCTTCTGTGTACCCGAACAGCACATTAATCATTTTGGGGTGGATATTCTTTCCCTTTCATCGCACAGGAATTTCCAAATAGTCCCCAAATTAATTCCTTCACACATGCACAAAATTTACATGTAAAATATGTATTCAGATGTGGAAAGCTATTCTAGTGAATAAGTCTTTTTTTTTATGATCTACTACTTCAACAAAATGAATCAATTTGTTTCAATTTCTGACGTTACAATCTTATATATATATATATATAATATAATACACACATATATATATATATATGTGTGTGTGTGTGTGTGTAATTTACATTTAACTCGACACTGCAATACTTATGTATGGTTAAAAACCATGCGACTTTATTAAACATTGACCGCAGAAATGAGACAGGAGTGATGGCCCCCCAAAAAATGACCCTGCAGTACTTTGATGAATTAGTCATGTGTGAGTTCTTGATAGTGATTTGCATGTATTATTTTTGGTCTGTACCAACTACATTAAATTTTGGTGTCACCACTGAATGAAGGAAATGTGAGGGAGAACAACGGTAGAGAAGAAGCAAGGAGTTGCAGCACCCCCTTCATGCCAGAGGTGTGATGTGTCAGCTTTTCATAGTATCCTAGCAGCAGAGGCCTGAACTTTTGTTTAAAACAACTAATAATAATAATAATAATAATAATAATAATAATAATAATAATAATAATAATAATTATTATTATTATTATTATTATTATTATTATTATTATTATTATTATTATTGTTGTTGTTGTTGTTGCTGTTGTTATTTTTATTCTATTATTATCAATAAAACAACAACAACAACAACAACAACAACAACAACAATAATAATAATAATAATAATAATAATAATAATAATAATAATAATAATAATAATTAAAATGTAATATAAAAAAAGTGAACACTTTTCTGATACTATTTCTGAAACCTTGATACCCACTCAATATTATTTTCTTTAAAAATGCTTTCATTTCTTTTATCCGGTGCATTTCATAATTATATAATTTCATAACCATTCGCACAAAAATCACTTACATTGTTAATATAATAAATATAATAAAGTATAAAAAATATGAACAAAATCCTAAAAAAAAAAATGTAAACATTTTATGTAAACATTTCCAGTTCCAAATATAAATGTCTATTTCAAATCCAATTCCAATCTTGGCTTTTTGTAAAAGGGATATGATATCCAATATGTTCTCTGATATCTGATCCACTATCTTTTGCTGGAATCAGCCTGATCCCAATCCTGGGTATCGGATCAGTGCTGAATCCAGATTAGAAATAAAATAAATCTTTACATATTAATTACAAATTTTAAAGATTTTTTAAAGCTCATTTTGTCTGTTAAGATATTTGATATAGTAAAGAGTGTGCTAGTGTTCTAGTGTTATAATAATACGTGGTATAGTACTGATTAGTCTTATATTAACACTAAGAGTGAATGAAATTCATTCATCTGGATTCTAATAAACACTATGACTATTTGAAGTGTTTGAACATAAATAGACATAGTTGTAACAGAAGATTCATGCATCTGCTGCTGTGCCTCGTGTCTGAATGGCGTGGCAGCTGTAAGAACGCGACCTGTGCGTTAGATTCTCTATCCTGCAATAATAAACCTCTCAAGAGACACAGAGAAAAACTTAAAACTTGTGCTTCCCTCTCCAGCACCGGAAGACATATTGCTCTCAGTGAGCTTTTTTAGATTGACAGCCGGCCTTTCTCATGAGAACAACAGTGTTCGGTTGCAGTGAACTCCCTGCTGCTGAAATATGTTCTCATTATCACAATCAGGTTACACAGCTAGCTGAGCGCATAAGTAAGCTGCTTAGCCTCATTCAGAGGAATATAATCGTCCGTGTTAACTGATGAGCAGTGTTATGGCGATGGCATGCATAAGATATGTACTATACGTTTGAGGCGTCTCAGCCTGAGGTATTCCACAGCACACATGACAGAGGAATATTGTGTCATTGGTTTACCCAGTTGAGTTTCCACAGTCAGCTCTTTTCGTCTTATTGCAGTACCGGTGCCTGAACCAACTTTGTGTGACATGTTAGAAATGGTCTTTTCAGCCAGTTATAACTCACTTCACCACAGGAGATTCTAGTGGGACTCGAGTATGCTGGTGACGTTTCCCTATATTCGTTGTTTATGCACAAAAAATTGTCTGTAGAAAGAAAGTTTATATTCATATATTTTCACAATTCATCTTAATGGTGAAAAAAATTAACACTCAAGACATCAGTACTAAATTCATGCTCTCATTCATGCTCCTATTAAGAGACTCTCATATGTCTCATAATTTAGCTGATCAGCCAATCCTCATGCAGAGGAGCATTAAAAAAAGCCTGCAATTGATGAATCCTTGAAACAAATGAAATAGCTCAGGGTTATAAAAGAGGCATTTTTATTTCATTTCATTTTTTTTTTCCAACCACAAATGTACAGGAGATTCATGGGCACCCAGCTCAAGTTCTGAATAAAACATAACTCTTGATAATTGGCTGGGGCAATGTTTTCTTTTCCCCCTTGCCCTCATTGATAATTTTTTCCTGCAGCTTCGGACCGCATTCGCCGTGAGATCAAAGTCACTGTCACACGCCTCCAGTGGAGAGATGCCAAGCCACGTCTACTGACTAGATTTTATTCTTTCCTCAATGCATGATTAAAGAAGGCATACATAGATGTAGAGAAGACCTAGAGAAATAAGAAGGAGTTCTGAAATGTTGACACATATTAATTTTTTACCTGGTTCAAATCATATATGCTTGTGTGTGTGTGTGTGTGTGTGTGTGTGTGTGTGTGTGTGTGTGTGTGTGTGTGTGTGTGTGTGTGTGTGTGTGTGTGTGTGTGTGTGTGTGTGTGTGTGTGTGTGTGTATGTATGTGTGTGTGTGTGTGTGTGTGTGTGTGTGTGTGTGTGTGTGTGTGTGTGTGTGTGTGTGTGTGTGTGTGTGTGTGTGTCTAAAAAAAATTTAAAGATTAATATCCAAGGCTAAAATTAAGACATAAAATGAACCACATCTTCCAGAAAGTCAGTTCTTTCCAAATTCATTCTTATGGCAAAGGTGGAATTTTATTAATCATAATGAATGAGCCAATAATTTGCAATATGAGAAAGACACATTGTTGATAAGATCATTTAACAAAAGGCTTTGGTAGATATGAGTAACATCCAAGGCTACAAAACTATAGGACCCAAGAAAATAAAGTGCTACATAGGTTATCTATCTATCTATCTATCTATCTATCTATCTATCTATCTATCTATCTATCTATCTATCTATCTATCTATCTATCTATCTATCTATCTATCTATCTATCTATCTATCTATCTATCTATCTACAAACTTGTGTATAATTATTTTCAAACAAATTAAATTAAATACAGTTTATTGGGTATTATCATTAATATTATTTTGGGATAATATTTTTAAAGGAAAAAATCTCATAAAAAATCAGTAAAAAGACAAAATTAAGCTTTTATTGTTTTTTTTATTATTATTGAAATTGATTTATAAAGTCATTTTTTAGCTCAGATGTCTAAAATATGTTTATATTAAAATGTTTTTTAAAAATTTCACCATATTTCAGAAAGAGGCACTTGTCCATTTCTCCATTCTCTCTCTCTCTCTCTCTCTCTCTCTCTCTCTCTCTCTCTCTCTCTCTCTCTCTCTCTCTCTCTCTCTCTCTCTCTCGTTCAGCTTTTCAATTTGTAACCAGTGTGTTCTGAACCAGACAGGCCCATCTTATGGGCTCACTAAAGGGTACACTCTTTGCCTCCCTGGGGTGCAGCAGCAGTGGTGCAGAAGAAGTGAACTGCTGAAGACCCCACTGTTTAACAAACATTCCTACTGTGAAGAGAAATTAATAATTCAAAGCCATGGACCAAGGCAGCCTCATTTTAGTGCACTACCAAAGCTTGGTCATCAGTGCGATGCTGATTTATACCGGCCAGGCTTTCTCTTGTTCAGTTCAGATGGATCAAATTAATCCAGTATGCAGGACACTGTTACTATTTACTATGCTATGTGTGTGCATTATGCATATAATAAAGCTGTAGGTGATTCACCTGTTCCACAGCTGGAACACACTGCTAATGCAGAAGAACTGAGAAGTAGTTTTCTCTTGGTCCTGTTCAGAATGGCTTTCAGCTAATATTTTGCATATCATTTCTACAGAAAAAAGAGAAACACTTCTATATAAATGTAGTTTCAGGGCTTAGGTACATTTCTGATTTTCTAGTGCAGACTCAAATTGGGTTCCGTGGAGCTCCAGCAGTCCATTATGCATCACCTTTTTTTTTTTTTTCTTATAGTAGTGGAAACCAAAGCTCATCATTATCGAAGCTATTATTTCATTGAATTGTTACAATTATGATAATCTTTTAACAGATAAATTTAATTGAATTTGTTAAACCCTATATAACTTTTATTTTTAATGTAAAATAATGTCTTCTGTGAGTGGAAAGTTCAGGAATAAGTTGTCAAAATATTCTTGTAGACATTTAAAATAATGTCAAAATAATATCATAAAATAATAATAATAAAATAATATCATTCTGAATAGCTTGATTCTACTTAAACACATAAGATAAGTGTTTAATTGTGCAGTTAAAGAACAAAATTGTCAAATACAATAAATCAATACCTAGCAGAAGAAAAACGCTCTAAATGATAACACTTAGAGATTAAACAAAACCTATCAGCTGATATGTGAGAAACCTGACATCAACATTGAATGTATCCTGTATACTGTGATGCTTTTCTGCTCAGCATGATTTTCTGCTCAACACATCCTGTAAGGTTTGGCCATTCTCCTTTTGACCTCTGACTTGAACAAGGCATTTGCACCCACAGCGTCGCTCCTCACTTTATGTTTTTTGCACCCTTCTGAGTAAACTCTAGAGACATGTGTATGTGAAAATCCCCCGAGATCAGCATTTTCTGAAATACTTAAATCAGCCTATGTAGCAACAAAAAGGCCACGTTTACAGCCGTTCTGATATTTGATGTGAACTTTATCTGAAGCTCTTGACCTGTAACTGCATGATTTTATGCACTGTGCTGCTGCTGCATGATTGGTTGATTAGGTAATTGCATGAATAAGCATTTCTTTGGTTGAAAGGATCTCTGGCTGCAAACAGTTTGAGCAATAGTGTTTTAGCCTACAATATTTTGTCCCTCAAGTGATGAACAATCAATGATCACCAAAAATTTGGGCCCCCACCACACACACAATAATAAAATAGTTCAAATATTCACAAATATCTTAAAATAACCTGATTATTATCGTGTAAAGAAGCAACTGATTAAGAAATGATGGAGTAAGCAGCATCTCCATCAGGTATGGAAAAATGTGTGAGCACCTCAGTGTGCTCAGTGACAGAGAACAGACAGGACTAGTGGCCCATTTTCCTCATGTCAGACAGCGCCATATGGCAACTGCTCACTTGCGCTTCTTAGTAGCATTCGAAACCGTATTTGTATGCAGGCATAATGGTGATCACCGTTAATTAAAAACACTGGGGGAGCAAGTTCATAGAGTGTACACTACAAAAACATAGTCCCAAAGGCCTTGATGCGTAATGTAAGGCAAGTCCTTGAAGGCATCCAAGTATCAAGGACGGGGAAACTTTCTGACTTGCTGTCAGATCGGACTTTAAATAGCACAAAAACCTCGAGTTATAGCACTCGCTTGCAAATTTAGCCAGGCTCTTGATAATACTTTGCAGCAAAGCCGCGTACAGATGACAGCAAAACATGCAAATTTGATATGCAAATAGAAAAGTGATCAATGATTGTTCTAGTTTGCAAATTGTGTTTACCCGGTGGTAACGGTTGTGGTTTAAATGTTTGATGTTCACAATTTAAAAAAAAACAATGTAGAAATACAAGCAAACAATTTTTTTTTTATGTATGAATAAATAAAAAAAGAAAACGTCAATAACTGTTAATACTTTCTGCAACTCTAAATTTATCTCCTTCTCAGTTTCTCAAGTGTGAAACAAACAAAATGCAAAAATGTATTTAAAAAAAGACTGAGACTTTAGATTTGATAAACTACAATGTAAAGACGCTCTTTCTATTATAATCTTAAATACATGCACTGGATATTTTTTTTGCATAAAATTAGAACTTTAACTTGTTTTAGATTCAGCTTTTGCTCAATTCCAGCTTTTAACATGTTTTTTCTATCAGCAGACAGATTTTAATTTTTTAAATAAATCTTTAAAATGAGAAAAAACGATGTGTCACAATATCAGGGCTATTTTAAGCTTGAAATTAGTTTAAAACATTTTGTTTTCTATTTTTGTAAGCCTATGATTCATATTTTCACTTGCAAAATTTGGCAGTGAAGGACAATAAGCTAGCAGAGAGCAAGTCAAATATTTCTTTTTTGCACTTTTTTCTAATTGAATGTAAAAATTTTCATTTTCATCACCAATAATTTTTTAATTATTGACAAAAAGTTCAGTGAAAGCTAGAATCTTTGAAATATCTACAATAATTTCAGAGATAATTTCTTTCAGTGTATTGAGAGTATTTTGTCACACACCACCACCACCCCCAACACCCCCCACGCACACACTTTTTTAAAACATTTTTTTTTATTCTTTTGCTACAATCAGAGTGCAAACTCAAGCTGGCATGAACTCGACAAATTTGTTGAAAACCTTATGCTCCATTTAAGATCGAATCCATCAGAGTGTCGTCTGAACACCAGAGTCAGTAGAAGAGATTAGACATGAGGAAACTCTGACCTTTTTGTGCAAAGCACTTACCGCAATCAATATCACACCTTCACTTACATTCAAATAGGGAGCTAGAAATAGTGCTGAAGATATTGAGCATTTATTTTACTTTTACTTATTCTGAAACATTTCATTAAAAAAAATCCATCTTCTATGTGGTCTCAGACATTTGGTCCTCACTGTATTATATGATAATTAAATAGTCATTACATGATCATCATCATCCTCATCATCCTTACCCACTAAAATATGTTGCAACTATGTGCAACCTGCTCATAAAATTACCTGTGTTTATGTTAAAACTGTTGATGTAATAAATTTTAGGTTACGCGTTATTATCCGGTTTAAAAATACACATATATTTAAGACTGAATTAATGCCTTATTAATGATGAATTAATACACGCACTAATCCGTAGCACATTAAGAAATAATGACATGTACACTAACATCCACCTGAGTATTATATGACTAATCATTAATAATGCTAACAGCATGGTATTAACATTCTATTAACTCATTATCTTAATTAAAATCATTGCTAATATCATACACATTAAAGTGTTACCAATTCAGTATGAAACCTAGCAGGTTTATTGCTCAGTTTAATGCATATAAAATCCAATTTTCTCTATATTTTACAGTTTTGTAATAAATCCTGTGATAATTATCATCACTACCACAAATTCATCATTATTATATGATTATAAATGGTGTTATGCAGCCATGACAATGAAAAAAATGTGAATAAAAGAAAACAACATGCAACATTTTTAAATCATTGTGCTTTGTTCTATAATTGAGTGTAATATTCTACTTCATTACATCAATGTGCATATTTAATTATATTTCCACAAAAAACAAATACACATTTTACACTCTGTACCTTAAAAAATAAAAATAAACTTGGTTCCAAATTATTTAGTCCTTTCACATATTCTGTGTAAGACCTCAGCCCCATGACTCTTTGGGGGTTTTTTTTGGGCATGATTCACATTTCTGTGCATTTTACCTTTACCCTTTAAAACATCTCTTTATAGATTTAAAGCATACAATAAAATCAGCACTGACTTGTGTTACCTATTACAGTATATTCATCTTTGCAGAACAGCAGCCTATTAGCACATACTGGGCATTAAACCTTAATTAAAGTCCAGAAACCTCTAGAAATCCTAAGTTTTGCTTTAAAAAAATGTAACGTGTAAGATTTAAATATGATTTTTGCATGTTAAGATTAAAAAAATAAAAAATTAAACATCTAATCTGATTTCTGATTTCACTTTTATTGTGAAATTTCTATTTAAATTTCATCATATCAGTTTAAAAAAATCTTAAATTAAAAATTAAATTTGCTTTTGCATTTTAATTGTCTCTATTAATGCGCCATGAGTTTAGAGGCTTTTTCACTGAAAAAAGAAGTCAGTTCTGCATCGAAAAGGAGCAGGATGTTATGTTAAATTGTGAAAGACCTCTGAGATTTGTGGGTTTTCTTCTTCAACCAGTTTGACCTTGTTGATTATCTGGTGAGCTTCATTGTTTGTTTTCACTGAGTTGTGTGGAGGTATGCAGTCATTCAGGTCGTTTTGAAAGTCTTGTTGCATTATCTGTACTAGTGTTAAATGTTTTAACATTCAGCTGAGGGATTTATCTTTACTGTTTATCTGTGATCCTGAACCACTGCACTCCCATCTATGGTTTAAAGCATTTTAAAAAAAATAAAAAAATTAAAACATGAGATCAACCCCAAAACCCAATCACCTAACAATCATTTACCTTGCTACCTCTATTAAGACCAATCAGTCTTCTAGGTCTGAATGCTGTGGACAGCCACGAGGCATCTAAATTTTTAACCAAACCCTTTTGTACTCAAACAAGTTAAATATTAACCACTGCTTCAGATGATAAAAGTTTTCTGTCCTCCTCTCTCTTTTCTACTATTAATTGAGGATTTGCTGTTGCTCGGGCAGCGTGAAATCCTTTTTGACTTCTTTTTCCATTTGCCTGGAGGTTGGATCGGTTTTAAAACATCTCTGCTCAGGAGGACCATGGCTAACAGGTAATCTGTCTAATTACAGCGTTGGAGGGGTGGCCTGGTTAAATATTTACGAACCTCTATAACCTCTATTTCACCCTCTCTGTGTACGCTTTGCTCCAGAGACTGAGCTCTCTCTCTCTCTCTCTCTCTCTCTCTCTCTCTCTCTCTCTCTCTCTCTCTCTCTCTCTCTCTCTCCTCCCATCCTTTGCCTCCATTAGCTCATGTCTTCATGCCCAGAGGAAGCTGAGCGTGGTGACAGGCAGCGTTGGATTGCTGCTGAGCTCAACGGCTCAATTCTACCTCGAGTCTCCAAATATGGCTTCTGCCTCTAAATATTTGCAGCCATGTATAACATAAGGCTGCCAAAAAAAAAGGTTGTCTGAAAGTTCTGTAAAAGTTATTGTCATATTTAGAGCATGCCCTTACAGAAGAAATCACGTTTCCCCATGTGAATATGTAAACTAAAGATTGCATGAGGAAAAATGCACAATGAGTTATGTGTTGTGCTCAGAATGTACATACATGAACTCGTAAAAATGAAACCCAATGCCCAAAACCCAAAAACATTTACTTGGATCACATGTAAAATAGTGCATTTGAACCATAATAATAACATATGAGTTGTCCAAAACCCACAAGAAAATAAAACATGCCATGCAAAGAGAACAAGCTAACCTGTCTTAAGGTAAGATTAACCCAATTAAAATATTAACCTGTGAAAGTCAATGAATCATGTTTTAAAAAAGTGAAAACATGAAAAATAAATTCACATGCCTAATCACAAATGACACTAAAGGAATCATGAATAAATTGCATGTGAAAGTAAATTCATGTGCCTGACATCTGAAATATAATATAGAAAATAAATAAATTAATGAATAAATTAACAAATTAAACAATAATAATAATAATAATAATAATAATAATAATAATAATAATAATAATAATAATAATAATAGGTAAAAATGTGGCAGTTAAAAAAAATTGTGCAAAACAAATTATTAAATGATAGAAATATCTGAATCAAGTAGAAAAAAGAACATATGTGACAGCAAATGAAGTAAAAAAAAAACACACATATGACTAAATTAATCAGAATAAAATGAGTCTGTGAAAAGAAATGATTATATACATGAATAAAGAAAAATATTATTTAAAGTTACAAATAAACACAAGCTGTAAAAGTGATTAATTAGCAGTGAAAGCATGTGTAAAAAGAAATGAATCGTGTTACAAAAATCACATGTGAACAACATAACTTAAAAAACCATGTGGCTTTTCTGTCTTGGATGTCCTGGATTACACTTTCAGTTTAGAGCTGTGAATCTTAACTGGTTAAATATTAATTTTGTATCTAACTGAAGATGGTGAATAATAAATTGAAAGCTTAAAACAAGCTTTCTTTCTTTTTTCTTTCTTTCTTCACCACTCATATGAAGTAAAGGCTTCAAACAGCAACGGAATTCAAATCATGCGTATATGAGCTTGAAGCTGTTCTTCAATTTTTTTTGTTTGTTTGTTCTTTTTGTGATAGCGAAGCTGTCCTCAGTGTGGCTTTTATGTTCCATCTGGGAGAAATTTGCTACCACGGAGGATTATTCTACTGTTCTGTGATGCTGGACAGGTTAGGGAAATATTCATGCTTTTAATGCCAGCGAGTCCGACGGCACAACTTTATCTCAAGGAGCCTGAAATGAGAGATGACCTCCTGCACATGTGGAAATCAATCACTATGACAGACACGCCACTTATTCTTTATTACCCTCATATTGAAATGATTGCACCGGGCCCCTTTATGATTTCTCTTTTAATGTTTACCTGAGGAATATTTTCATTACGATCTGTCTAATCACATTACTCATCACCAAGGAAGGAAAAAATTAGTAGCTATGCCTCTGTACCTTGACGACTCTGCAAGGCGACGATGTGAAGACAGCCTTGATGATGTTTGTAAGAAAGAATGGCTTTAAAAGAAAAGCTGATTATTTGTGCGAATTAAAATGCTGAAACATAATGGAAGTTCAGACACATGTCATAATTCAAAAGATGAAGTTGCATTTGTTTTCACATGCCGTTTTTGTGTGTATTTGAATACAAAGCTCTTCATGAAGCCTTTAGAAAGAACTTTTGGATTCATAATGTGTGATTAGGGACTTAAAAGGGAATAAAGTGTAGAATATTTTCTGCAGGTGCCTGTATATGTCTGTAAACACACAATATAAAGGTTTCTACTGAAATTCAGTAGTTTGGACTTTGGATAGAGAACTATAAAGGAAGACAAAAACGTTTTTCTGGGCTCGCTGGTGAAAGCCTGTCAGGAAAAATTCTCTCCAAGAGCATATCACCTCCCAAATCCGCTTAGACAAGGGTGCAACAAGCCGTCTGTGGACTCTGTCAATCAAACCTGTAACGTTACCTCTTCTGGGGGTTTGTAATTATTTATTTTTTTGTTGCGGTCACACTCATGAAAACGCACTCTTTACCGAAGGACCACTTTCACTGTCCTCTACGGTTGGAACACAGATATTTGGGTTTCAAAGCATTAGTTTCTGCTTTTGTGGTGGCTGCATTCTCCTGTGTGTTAAAGGAAAGAAGGAAGAAAATATGAAGATTGGTACTCCTGAAGAATAAATATAGATTTCCTAGGCTTTTGGTGGCCATGATGAATTTCTATTACTGCAGGTAAATAAACTGAATTGCAAGAAGGAATTGAAGAACTTTGAATGGACGCTCGTAAAACCCAAGTCATCAGATTCTTTGCTCAAGGTGTGTTATTTTTAATGGTTTCCTCAATTATTCAGAGTCCCAATAATGTTCGGGATTAAAATCATTCCTGACCTGAATAAGATATTGGATTAATAATAGATTGCACAGTATAATAGAATTTGAACAGTAAAACTGCTTCGATTCTCACTGATGCCTGGAGCGCTATAGTAATTCAAAAAGTGTGAGATTGTTAAAAAAAAAAGCAATAAACAATTTACTGTAGCTCATTGTGACTCGGTGTGTGAATGCACAAAGGACACCACTTCAGATCAGAGCTGCTCGCTTATCGTCCCCTCCTGCAAATTTCACCTGAACCTTTCTGCATTTAAGGGCAAGCTGCAGATGGTCAGATGAACACTGTTGACAGATTTAAGGACTCATTAGTAATATTCTCTCCAGAAAGAGAACTTGCTGAGCAGCACAAAAGAAGCTGAGCATTTGCTTCGCTTGCGATCCTTGAGCTGGGAACCAGTTACACCAGGCATCTTGCTGTTCTGGAGCCTCGCTTATGCGATTGGATGGAAGCTACATCGACTTGACTTGGCGTTGTGAACATCTGTAGTTTGATCAGCAACATTAGCCCCCTACAAATCACCACTTGCTCTCCATTACAAGGAGACAAAGCCTGGAGTGTGAGTTCACAGACGCAAAAGCTAAACTAGCTGACACGGGCAAAGGCGAGGCACTAAAGGAGCTGGAATTAAAGCAAGAGCTCTCAAGATTATTCGAGAGACTCTTAGGGTGACTAAGTGTGGCAAAGTGAGAAGGTCAGATGAAGGGAGAGGATTTTTATCCAGAAGCAAAGAAGGAGGTTGTTTTCAGAGAACAGCAAATAGATGTATATATGTAGGACAAAACATAGATGGAAAAACTCTGAACAGTAATGACTTACAGCTGTGCAGGGAATTGGCAAGATTTTACAGATTCAGAAATATGAAATTTTGATTTTCATTTACAGAAGAAAATGGAAACGGGGTAAAAAATGTGGAAGCTGATAGATCTGGGTAAAATGGTATTAGTTGCAAAAGTACAATTTTTCAATTTCTTGAAAGCTTTAGTTTTTCATTTGGGTTTTTAGTTCATGTTGTTTTCATGAAAAAAAGCTGTGAAGAATAAAATAAGAGGGACTGACATCACCACACACTGAACTAGAACAACTATAATAATAATAATAATAATAATAATAATAATAATAATAATAATAATAATAATAATAATAATAATAATAATAAACCATTTATTATAGTTATTATTTATTTGTTTGTTTGTTTGTTTGTTTGTTTATTGTTTGTTTGTTTGTTTGTCACCAATGTTAGCTGTACCTTTATGCATTTTTCATGAACAACAATCAATTTTTCACTAACAACATTGAAAAATGCCTTTGGTCTCTGTGCAGATTACAAACATTAAATCCCATGAATAATTGATACCAAATCTTTCATCATCATATTATTTTTTTTCTTAACTACACATAGTCTCATTATAAATATTATGACATTTGTAATATGCTGATTCTTCCACAGATTTTAGTGTGTTGATTATGACAGTTGTTTGAATCAGAAAGCAGAGTGGAAAAAAACACTCTACCAAAAACTTGCATAAATGATTAATGTTTTGAAAAATTGTGTTTAATGGCAGATTAAGCATAGTGATGCGGGGGCTCATCTATTTTCTACATCTCATTATTTCTTCAATGATGGCTGAACAAGTTGTGACTTTATTTGTGCAATCTAAATGGGGTATTGATTCTTTTCTTTTTTTTTTCTTTTGATGTGAATGTGTCCTTGCTCTCCCTGCTGCACCCAGAGATGGATACGGGTTATCATGACCTCACTGTTATAATGACATTCACTTGCTTTTAGGGAGCTTTTAAAGAATATGCATGCTGCATAATGTTATTTCACTACGGTTCTGCCATAAATTCACAAGCAGAAGCATGAGTGGCCTATTCAGTTTCTCTGTAATGCCATTTAGTAGTTAACATACAGGTATTTCCCAGGAGTGTTTTATCTCTGTAGGGCAATGAACACTGAGGGAAGTAACCCACTTCTCTGTGCAAGACTAATAAAAGTTATAAAATAAAACAAAACAGAACAAGCAGCTGGTATCTGATTGTCTAGTGCCATCTACTGTTAATATGTACATCCTCATGCAGATGCTGTTTGCTGAATATGATGGACATTAAACGTTATAATTATATCCTGTTAGTAATAACTCGTACTGTTTCAATTATTGTGGCCTTCCACAACACGTTCAGTTTCTTTTCTTACTTACCTTTTGTGTGTGTGTGTGTGTGTGTGTGTGTGTGTGTGTGTGTGTGTGTGTGTGTGTGTGTGTGTGTGTGTGTGTGTGTTTGTTTGTTTGTGTGTATAGTGACCTTGATTTTTAGAAAAAGAAGACATTAGTATTCTTATTTTTATTTGGCTTATAACAGCACATTAAGATCAGTTCAGTCCACAAACACACACACCCGAACTCTCGTCCTTTGAGAAGCGTTTATCTTTTCATCAGTCACTCATGTCTTGTATGAAGGAATGATAAATATTTCAATAGTCTGTTGTCTTCCAGTGAATTCATTCAAAAACAAATAATCACATGTTTAAGAGACCCTGCTTGTTTATGTCTCTTATAATAGATTTTTTCCCCACATTTTTTGTTTCACTCAATTGACGTAATTTGCTCACATGACATTATTTTTTCATATTGTTCACACAGTGTCACAGTGTGAAACCTTACGCCTTCACATTATTCATATATTACAAGGGGATTGTATGTGGCTTTTCTGTAAAGGAATAATATGGTGTTGATACAATTCAGTGGTTGAGTCTTACACGTACCAGTGATTCTGACTCCTTCTACTCTCAGGACCTCCCTGATACTGGACATCCTGATGCTTTACATCTGGTTGGAGTTCTCAACAGCTTTAAAGGTACATGAGATTACTGTGGATGACACTGCTTAATAATCATAAAGATGACTTTGGACTGCAGTAAATGTGATCAGTTTTGCTATGAAGGCTTAGGACTACAAACGATATGAACAAATTTGTACTCAGCTCTTTACTAGTGGCCAGCTTGATGAAATTCAAGCGAAGAGAGTTCTGTTATAACTAAAATGAAATGATAGAAGTGAAATGATTTATAATGGCATTATCCGGTGCCACACAGATGAGGATGGAGTCCCTTTTGAGTCTAGTTCCTATCAGGTTTTTCCTTGGTTTTCATGGTCACCTCTGGTTTGCTCAATTGACGTAAGTTTTTACATTTTAAATTTACATTCTCAAATTAATTATTTCTGCAAATCTACTTTGAATGAATTTAATGTTATATGCATCTCAAAATTGCATAGATGTGAATCAGTAGTATAAACAGAAGGCTGTAACTTGTAATCCCTCTAGTGCTAGAAAGACACTGCTGACCCTGGAGCAACATCCTGGTCTCTGTAGCGTTGGTTACAATCGGCTTTACATGTAAGTCACTTAGACACTTAGACAAAACAAAAATTTAAATCAAATAAATAAATAAATAAATAAATAAATAAATAAATAAATAAATAAATAAACAAGCAAACACACAAACAAACAAACAAACAAACAAACAAACAAACAAACAAATAAATAAATAAATAAATAAATAAATAAATAAATAAAGATTATGAAATCATTTTATCCCTAAACTCCTGAAATCAAAATGACTCTCACAACTTCACTCTCCTTTGAGTGTCATTCAAAGGAAAAGTGTTCCTTTGAATATTTCATATTCATTGCTGAATACTATGCTTTAAGATGATAAGATAATAATGGATAAGAAGCTGAGAGTTTAACCTGAGACTTTATCTATTTACAAATGACCTGAGGTCGCTTTATACAGTGGAGTTCAAAATCTGAGAAATACAAAGTAATTTAATACAAATTTTTCATTACTATTGATGTTATCTACAACATCTTGAGTGAAAAGTCTTACCTGAACTTCAGAAATTGGAGTATTTGATATGTGTACAAACTGACAAATCCATCAGCTTGTTATGTGAATATGCATGTCAAGAGAGGGGACTCAAATACAGTCTCACCTTTCGCACAAAGAATTAATGGTCAATGCCATAAATTTGCTTATTGTGACCTATAAATTGTGCTGAATCTTGCATACTGAATATTCATGAGAACTAAAAAACTTGAAAATCGTACACTTGTCAAGTCTTGTAATTATTTCTAAAAAGTAATTCAACCTTCAAAACATGAATTTGAAAGCGTAGAATAATTATTAAAGTCAGGTCTGTATTATACATCCAGGAATTCTAGTGTCTCATGTTTAAAGAGGAAAAACCGTCTACTATATTAAAGTGGCTTGGTGTATATAGGTGTTTGCATCTGTTCTTATTACAGTTATAAGCATTGTCCAATTTATAATTTTTATCCTGATTTGCTTATTATTTCTGTTAAGCTGCTTTGTGACAATGTCCATTGTCATAAGCCCTATGCTAATAAAATTGAATTGAAATGAAAGTGAAAAATTTAAAATTTCATTATTGAATGAATGAATGAATTTTTGTTTAATTATAACTCTATACATAATTTACAAGTATAACATTTTTATCATTTTTACAGCTTGCTCCTAACGTTTTAAACGGTTCCTCCCAGTCCTAGGTAGCTGTATTGATTAGTTTCTTGAGGGCTAAGTACGGAAAAAAAAAAAGGAGGTAGTAGGAAAAGTAAAACGAGCAGCTGTAACTGTGTGTTCATGACAAAAAAATACTACAAAGCCATCTCACACATTCTGATCAATAATTGGGAGCTTATTTAACAGCTCTGAGCTCACTCTGTATTCTACAAAGTCACTTTGGAAAATACAGGCACTAATTACTGCACAAAAAAATGCTTCCCTTAAATTCAGGTGTTGAAACGTGTCCACTTGTCAAGTCTGGTATTACGAAGGTGTTAAAAAATGCTTCAAGCTTCAAAACAATGAATCTGAAAGCATACAATAATCATTAAAGTCAGCTCTGTATTATACATCCAGGAATTCCAGCATAGCAATTGCCATCATATTGGAGAGCCGTGTATTCATTTGCATGTCATTATCACAGATTAACATATATTAACATACATTTTAGTTGCAATGGGCAGAACTGAGAACGTCTTCAATTATTGTGTTCTCCATTAAGGTTAGAGACACTTTTTGTATGGGATTGTTGTACGGTGTCACTACAGACACCCTGTTTAAAATAATACACATTCTGGTCTAGCAGGTCAATGATTCTGATGTTAGATGTGGATTAAAATGATTAAGCAGGAATAATATGGAGTGCTGTACAGTCTGCCCTGACAGCATGTTCGATGCTTTAATGAAAAAACTCTTCATTCAGCTATTTATACCTTCCTGGATTACAATAAATAATATTTATGGAGAAAGAAAAACTATCATAAATGATGTAGGAATAAAACACAATGGAGCATGACATTATAAGAAAATAATATCGGTATAGAAATGCAATAAAGATCTGTAGTACTTTTATTCGTCTTCATACCACAGCAATCTGTTAATGAATAAAATTTATAAATAATAATCAAACAACACATTGGATTCATTTTAAGTTATTATTATTATTATTATTATTATTATTATTATTATTATTATTATTATTATTATTATTATTATTATTCATTCATTCATTCATTCATTCATTCATTCATTCATTTTCTACCGCCTATCCGAACTATACTCGGGCATCAAGGCAGGATACTACGTTTTTTAATTTATTTTATAATTTAAATGTTACACTTCTTGTTTAAAGTTGTAGTAGTAACTTTATACTTCTTGTCCACTAATCAGATGATATTTAATAAACCAGCACAAGGACATTTCACTGTTCACATCACTCTGTGTTCTTCACATAAAATGGCATCAAATTCAAGCTATAGTTCAATAAACAGAAACCATTCCACAGGCTGTGTGTTGCCATGGCAACATCAATGCTTTACAAAGCTGTGTGTTCTTTGGACTATTTTATTGTCAGAGAAAAACTAAACAAAATATGTGGCCATATTGTCTTTAAAATGTCACTTACTTGACATTAATTTCTTCTTTATGGAAGAGTCGACGAAAAGCAATATCAAAGTCCCAATAGTGCTGTTGTACTAAATATCACCAAACCACACCAAGTGTTGTTGTACTGAATATTTAATAAAACTTTTGCTCATGTACTGTTGCTTACATATGCAATTTGATTCAATAGAATTTTATAAATACTAACTAACAATTATGAAATTTAAAATGTAATTTTTGCAACAGCTTTGTTCACTAGCCTCTCATTGATACTGGAGACCTTTGGTAAAGATGATAAATCAAATATCTTCTTCTAAAACGATTTGTCATTTCAATGATTATTATTTTCTATGTAAAATAACAACACGTTTGATCTGCCATGTCATTGTGAATTAGTTGTTGCTATTGAAACTATAGCACTACTGTCATATCTACTGTCATGTAGATTTCAAAAATTTCTCACCTGACTCTTCTCTTAATGAACAGATTGAGCTTAATTTTTCTCTTTACTGCCATTTCTTTGAGTCCCTTGAACAGTATATTAAAAATGAATTTGCCAAAGTCGTGTCACACACTATGCACATTACACCCAGGCTTCAGCTTCCTAAAACCAGAATTGTCTCTGTGTGAAGAAGATCTTTCTCTACTTAAACCCCAGATTCTGAAACGCCATTCTACAGTCTCTTTGAACTATTATTCTTTGCTGTACATACAGCATGAACCAGCTTAAAAGCCCTCTGAACATGATCTGTTCTCCTCTTTTTCTTTTAATTAATTCATAAATACATTGCAAGTGGGATCAAGACTCTATACTATTTAATGGAAAAAAATGCATCTAGAACCCTAAAGGGTCTATCAGGTGATCCTCTGGGTGAACACATAAAGAGATTCCTGTAGAAATGTACAGTTAAGTGTTTCCTTCTCAGTTTGTTGGTCTGTGTGAGACTGTATTAAATTTTGTTAATATTTTTATTTTTTCTACTATTATTTTCATTTCACCTGTAATATTCCTAAAAGAAATACACTGACTATATGAAAGTTTTTCCGCAACTATATACCAGTGTTATATAACATCACCGATTTCAGACCTTTTCAGCAATTTAAACTTTAATCTTTTGTCCCTAAACCTGTCTTCTGCCTGTTGTGTCATATTTTTTTGTACATTTTATAAATTGAATTAAAATGCTAATTCAATTTCAGGGTTTTTTTCTTGGCATCCTACAATAGAGCTTGACACTACAGGTTTCTTACTGTGTAACACCAGTTTACAGAGACCATTGTTTATTAATATTTTAAGTTTCACATGTCTATACAAATTATAGTTTCCTTCTTTCTCAGGTAAAAATAGACAGATATCTCAAAGTGGCATTGTGCCAGAGGCATCTCACTTTTGTTTGAAGCCCTGCTATCTCTTCTGAACATTCAGCAGAAGATCAATCTTCATAGTGCAAGCCTCAGCCTGGGGCATAAACACACATGTATTGTATTTATGGAATTAGACATAAGCTTTCAGATGAACTGAGCTGGTTAAGGTGACCACATTTTTGATGTTTTCAGCCTCACTGTGGCTTTTCCTAGTCCTAACCAGCTATCTGGGTTAAAGGCTATTTGAGTTCAGTTGTACAAAGATTTGACTCCGGTGGCTCTGGTGACATGTCTGCTTCTAATCATCGAATCAATTCCGCAGTAAACCTGTCTCCATTGCCGGAAGTGAAAATACATCTTTATAATGAATGAATCTTGTCATGGGGCAGACAGATTTAGTTTTATAAAAGTATTGCCACTGGCTACAATTCATGCCATCCCAGTTCATGACTATAAAAGATCTGACTAAATGAATGATGAGGTTCGATGCTATTTTGGCAGCTGCTGACACCTGTGTCTAGAATATGAGCTGTGTGGTGGTGAACGCATTGCAAATCTGACCTCATGCTTCACCAAACACCAATTGGAATACATTTAATCATTAATTTGAGAGATGCAATATTGTCAACATACTGTAGTGTACACCACATTCCCTTTAATATGAAGACCTACTCAGAGGCTGCTTCAGATTCCTGGCTGAAAGAAGTGGAGCCAAATGAAGTCTTCTTCTGTGACTCATCCACCTCAAGGTTTGGTGTTCTTTGATGCTTTTATTCTCAACATGGTTGTAAAGTGTGCTTATTTGTTTTACTGTAAATTTTCTGTCAGTTCAGACCAATTAGACAAGACCAGCTGTGATCATTTGATGTTTTCTTTGTATTTCTCACCATTCTGTGTGCACATTTTGGCCATTTCTAAGCTACAGCAACCAGGCCATGGTTAAAGTCACAGAGATCACAATTTTTTCTGCATTCTGATATCTGATGTGAGCAGGTGAGCAGGTGTATGGGCGTTCCACTTATGAGTGTATGTTTACACCAATTATTACCAGTTCTTTACCTACATGTCTGTTTGACTGGATATATTATCTGTGATTCTATATTTTACAGAAGACATAATGATTTTCCAGACATTTTATAGATCAGATGGACTACTACACCACCTTTACATGTAAAACCAGAAACACTCTGTTTCAGATTGGAGGAACATGCAGACTGAAGTCTGAAAGCATCTCAAGGTTTCTAAAAGCATATAAAAAACACTTAACACTTCGGTTATGAACATAGCACTCATCTGTGGAGATTGAATGATTAAAAAAGGTTCATTATGCACACCATAATTGAGACCAACATAAGCCAAACAACAGCATTTGGTATAATGAGCCTAACATTGCTGTGGTTGCTGATGAAATCCCTTGACATAACTGCAGACTCTATGAAAGAAATGCTTTGCTATATTTCAGGGATAATACATTCTGTCTGGCTGACTTGATTAGCCTTGGTTTGAAACATTTTTACCTGTGGGATAGAGGACGTGAAAAGCATAATATATGACCTTCACTGCCATCCACTTCATTCATACATGCTCTACACTCGTGACAAAGTAGCAGTGCTCAGCGTTTGTATCTGTACTACTCAAACCTTAAGCACATCTCTGTCTGTTGTTGTTAGAGTTTGTGTCAGTACCGCAGAGTATCAGCTACTGGATATTAAAGTTTTTATTGTAAAAACTGTGTAATGGTTATGATATGATGGTATGGATACAATGCTAATATTGGTAACACAACACCATGAACTAATTAAGAAACAAAGTAAGGCAAATAAATAAATAAATAAACAAACAAATAAATAAATAAATAAATAAATAAATAAATAAATAAATAAATAAATAGACAAACAAACAAACAAAGAAATTAATAAATACATATAAAATAAAATCCAAACAAATAAGCAGAACAAGCAAATAGATAGATATGTTTGTTTGTTTATTTTATATTTATATTGTAACCAAATAATCAATTTTATTTATTTATTTATTTATTTATTGCTTGCTTGCAGGTGAATATTTAAACCCTACATTCAACCCTTCAAGTGGATTTATTCATTCATTATTTTTCTTTCATTCCCACTCATTAGCACACAAGATTTTTAAAAGAAGGTAACACACTTCTTACTGCTTGATAACATTAAGCATAGTTCTGATAACATTTAAATAAGATATAATTTTATTCATCCCACAATGGGGAAATTTAAGACTTATGCACTTAACAATCTGAACAAATAATTCTACCAATTTCCCAGAAAGATTAACTAAAAAATGTAATTTTTTGTGCAAACACAGCTATATGATATACTCTTAAAATACAGAACATGGTATTTGGTCATAAAGTCACCATTCCATCAATTTTCTGATGTAGACCTACATTGCAAAACTGCTAATGACATATAAACCCACGCTCCTGTCTGTTTTTTTATGACTCAAATCTGGTTGTTGTGCTTGTTCTGATTCATGTAAGCAGTCATTATACAGCATTAATGAAATGCTGTTCATTGAACATTTTTGAGAAGAAAGCCATCTTGCATAGACTTCCTGCTTCAGCGAGGTGGAACTAAATCACATACGCAACATTAACCTGTTCAGACTCTTCAACTGTGTAATTAATGTTATGTGTGTACTGTGTCTTTCATTAATTATAAGGGTGATGAAATGCCATTTTTAATGTGATTTATACACTATTTCATCAGTAAGGAGTTACATTTTAAAACACCATACTGGATGTTTCTCCTGCAACAACCGTTTAACTGTCGTCAAATGTTACACTATCTTTACGCTACAAAATTATACTGTGTGGGTTAAAGCTGCAATATTTTTGGTTTAGGGACACCAAAGAAAGATCATGAATTAAAACTTACATTTGCATTTCATTTAGTGAATCGTTAGATAACTAAATTGTTGATGAGTGCCCATTTGTGGCTTTAGAAAGCACAAGATATGATGGCCATTAGGCTGTTCATAATTATTCCTATTTTAACAAGTCCATTTCACCCCACTGGTGCATACCATTGTTTCTATTTCCTTATGTCTCTGATAAATAATGCCAATTTTTAAAGGGACATGGATTAAAAGGGCATTAAACACTCATATTTGACTGTCTAGGCTAAATTTATCATAAGCAATGGTGTAATTCGAGTCAGCAGTATCTCATGTTATAAGCAAAAACAATAGCCCAGGTTTTAGACTATAAACGGCTCAGATCCCTGATGGCAATGCTGTATCATCAGCCAGTTTTGAGGTTTCACCTTATCATTCTATCAAATGTAGTGGGTTTGAGAGGACAGTAGGGACCTCATACAAATGACTTCTATCAGCATTTTAAGTTGTTCCAGGCGACTGAGGCACAGAGGCTGGCTTCTGACAGATCTCAATTTACATTTATCATCATATCGTTACAAAACTGTCATTCAGTTCATTCTTTGCTTGATAAAAATAAGATTTTCCTGTTAAAATAACAAAAGGGTCAGCAGCAATTCATAGCCGTCTGTGTGCCTTTTGTTTTCACGTTCCCAACCGCAAAGTATTCATGAGAGAGCCCATTTAATCCCTCTCAGGTTACAATTACATAAGGCACAAGACATCCATTATGGCCACTATCCTGTCTGCACCGCAAAATGATCTCCATACAAGCAGTCTCTAATGGCGAGCTCTCAGAAGTACGTTTCAAACCATTTAGTGATTTAGAAGGAATCTGAGCAAACAGAAATGATTCACATTCACTACTATAACTGGCCTGTCTGCTAGACATAGTCACAGATTTAAAATAATAAATGTCTTCACCTGAAGGAAAGATGTAAAAAGAAAGGCAGACTTTCTTGCTGCACATACTGTAGATAAATAAAAACTGTTCAAAGTGGATAATAGTCCCATTTATTTCATCATTTCAATTGTACATCTTTGTCAGTCTTGAGTCTATTCTTTTTTCTGCTTTTAGCCTACGATTCAATGTTTTAAGGCTTTTAAAATCATTTATTTCCCATTTATATTATTTCAATGTTTTAAGGCTTTTAAAATCATTTATTTCCCATTTATCACACTGTACAAGGTGATACCAATAAAACCTTTACCAAATAAAAATACAGTATATTAGTCTATTTTCTTTACCTTTCACCATATTAGTTGCTGTGCTGTGAGTTTTACAGAGTTTTATCCCAAGATGTCTTGCTTTTTCTTACAGAATGGATCTACATGGATCCATTAGAAATCTCTAAAGTAAAAACTGTCATTTTTTCTTTTAATCCTAAAATATAACATATTAACAGATTGACATTTTTTACCGTAATCTACATGCTCTTTTCTAAAATATTTTAGAATATTTTCTATTACTTTGAATTCCACAACTTTTCCTAACATTCACTGAACAACACAGTGTCTAATATTTTAGCAAGATTTTTTTTTCTAGACACGTAGACATGCAACTGTCTGCAACTGTCTTATGTAATGCAATCCTCAAGCATTCTCTGAAATACAAGTTATTCACGGCTGATCACCTTAAAGTGCGTCGTCCCAAATTCAGCAAAACAACTGAAGTATGGAATTCAGATATACAAAGAGGTTTTGCTATGCAGGCAAAGCAGGATTTGAGAGAAGTGGAGCTAAAAGAATTTGTCCACTCCCCATGAGGCTGGATCTGTTCAATCGTGTCACCCTCCAGAAGTGGATTAGCTCCTACTCGGACAAGGCAGAATTTTAAAGTTCCAGATAATGTGTTATAATGAGCATTAAGTTTGTGCAGAGAGAAAGGCGGTTAAGGCAGTGGTAAGACAGATAGGAGCACATCGCTCACAAGCATGATGAATAAATTAGATACGCAGCAGGCCTGCATTTTGTCCTGAAACTTCACAACTACTCAAGAAGCTGCAGGGCCACCAAATCAGAAATGCAAGGGCTAATCAGAAATGGCATGCATACTGTGGCTGCACTGCCACCCTGTATGTGTTAAACAGGGCACACAGATGAAGTTCACCATCATATTCACACTCGCACCAGACTCATTCATTTACTAAATTCCTTTCACACATTTGTCTCACCATCATTAACAAATACTCCAATCATTTTTAGAAACACTCTTAATTTTTCAATATTCACACTTACAGGAGGCAATGTTTGCCATTACAATGTGATTAATATTCATTTATTTGTTTCTTTATGTAAGGAATACAAATTAACTGGGTCTGCTTTTGTAGTAAATTAACGGCTCATAATCCATGAGAGGGTTTATGAAGTAATTGTTTTTCTATAACATGCATCCTTAAGCAACTTTCAGTTTACAAATAGTTTACTACTGAAGAACACCTTCTGCATTTTTGCAATTTATAATATAATACTATAATATTTTTAATATAATTTAATGTTGTGGAATGTGTGTAAGACAAGTTGGTTCCTATTATCACTTAAGTTATAGCAGCTATAATCATCAAGGCATTGCCTCATTGAGAACAACAAAAAACACACACAGCTTCTCATGTTACTGAAAAACTGGAAAGCACAACCAGAACATTCTATCACATGGTAGAAAACCTACTGACCTTTAAAAAGTGCTGACTTTGGAGACTCCATCCATAAATAAATGTCTCTTTTCAGAAAGCTTCACCACGTCGATGATCTAAAATCTTTTTTTCATTAAATAAAAACACTTCTTAAATCCATTTCTTTTTAGAATAAGGTTATGTGCAGTTCTTATGAATACATTAAACAAATGATATTGTAGCAGAATGAGCAAATTATTATAAACCTATCGTTCATGGTACAGCTGGAACTACTGCCTGAGCTGCTGTTACAGAAAATCCAAAAGCGCAGTGTTATAAGTACTTGTATACAGTTATGTGTCGTTCAACAGTGAATCAAGATCAACGCTAATAGTCAAACAGTCTAAAGGGACCAATGACCAGTGCTAATGGGCCAATGACCTCTTGAGTAAGTCACCACATTCATTACAAAGAAGCAGCTGACAAATGATGGTAATAAAGAATGCTTTTTACCCCAATCACACCTACTGTAGATCACGGATAAACCAAATAATTGCCCAAATGCCTTACCTGCACTGAAGTCCTGTGATTTTAAACTGCTCATGGCTGTCTACAGCATTTGAGGAAGAGCACTCATTGGTTAGCATGTTTGTCTGCGGAGTCTTTTGCTATGTGGCTACAACTGACACACTCTTAAGGGTCCTTTGTGAATAGACAGGGCCAGCATAATAGACACTCCAACATAACAAAGACTGATAATCCTGTCTCTCCCAACTGCTCCCATGTTGCTGGCAGACATTTTAAGGGCAGTTAAGTTGCTGTGAGGCGACACTGAATGAACTGCGGGCGGAGAGAGATACCCAAAAAGCCATTATCTATGGCAAGCGGCGTCAATTCGCATCAATTAGGAGCCGTCCGAAGTGTCAGTGGTGCGGCTTCAAATTAATAATTAAATAAATAACGCCAACCACAAGTGGCTACTATACAGCCTTTTAGTCATCCGAGTCCCTCTTCAGAGCATTGGCACAAAAAGCCTTGAGCCTTCAGCAAGACAATGGAGAGTCATCTCACAAACCTCACACCACTAACTTGGGACAACTACACCACCTTAATAGCCTCTAATTCAGAATTTAGCAGGAAAAGGAAGATTTATTACTCTCTCTCTCTGTCTCTTTTTTTTTTTAGCTAAGAAGTGCAGTGCTTGCCAGAAATTTGATCGTAGGTGCTTGTTCAAGGAGCTTGTTCATGGTCTCTTGCAGAAGAGGCTCATTTAAGTCAACTTAAATCCTTGATGTTTAGGTCTCTGAATGAAAAATGGCTCACTGAATGCTTAAATTACCTAAAATAAATGTAAACTTCTACAACTAGAGATTTTTTATTGTTCACCACTGGGCCATGAAGCAGACATAGGATATGACTGATCTGTGTGGACTAATGTTAACAGTACATTCAGTGAAACGTGGAGAGATTTGGAAGATTTAGATTTGAGAGACATTTGCTTGGAGTAATCCTTTTTAAATGAAGTAATACTTTCTAGGTCTTTCAATCTTTTATCAACCCATATGGATAGTGCCATATCTGATAAACCAACAAGCAAACCATTACTAATGGGTAACATCCCAGCAAGATTGAAACCCTGCACACAGGTCTAATAAAAACAAATAACCTCTATTGTCAGCTTAAACTCTCAGTGCCCTGTCTTCCAATTCTCTACTGCATTATAACAGTGAAAATTTGTGAAGCTCTAGTTGTAAAAGTGAGTTACATAAAAAGTGCTTTGCTTACAAAGCTCTGGATAAGCAACTACCATGACTAAATGACCATTACCTTCTAATACTTATCCATTAACGGATATAAATAAGACATTTAAAAGTGGTTATGTTTTGTTTAGTAGGCATGCTTCACATTACTATTTTGGACTTGAGCCATGCACTCTGAACTGACGAATTTGGTGTGGAGAATAAAGACATATACACCCCCACACCCTTCTCCATTTATCTTTAAATATTTATTTATTTATTTATTTATTTATTTATTTGTTTGTTTGTTTGTTCATTATTTAATTTTATTTTCTCATAATGTATACATATTGAGGGAATTTTGAGGGAACATTGCTGGCCTCTAAATTGAGGGAACATTGCTGGTCAATTGCTTCTTGTCTTATGCATAAAGAAAAATTTCTTTCAAATTCAAATTCTATTTTTTTTTGTCACATGCACAAAACAAGATGGTGTGAAATGCTTTTAGGACTGTCCGTGTCATTAAAAGAAGAATAGAAAAATAGAATAAATAAAAATAAGTACAGACAATTGAGTTATCGGTAAAACCAAAAGGGAAAATATATAGAAAGTATAAAACTATATATGAATTTGGTGGCTGAAGTACAGATGTGTGCAATTAGTGCAGTTTATTGCAATACATACTGTGAAATGAAAAACACAAAACTTTCTGTTCTTTTTCTGAACTAATGTCTTAAACCATGTATAGATGCCTTCAGTTAAAGAATTTAGATAAATACATGTTATTGGATAAACCACAACAGTATCTGTGGCAGAAGGCAAGCTGGTTTATACACTATTTAGTCTCTGATCTACAGACACTTTTGCATTTTTGATTTAGATTTACTTATTTGACACACAGGTAAATTCTGTCCAAAGTGACAACTGATCAGATAAGATGAGGGTTAAGAGTCTTGATTGAGGATCCAACAATGGCAGTTTGCTGGTCCTTTACTATCAGGTCTGGTTTCAGTAGTCAAGAGCCGTTACTGCGGACTCCCTATTGCCTCTTTACAAATCCATAAAACACTGCATCAGTCAGCTGGCATGAAAATGTACAAATGTTTAAGGTTAAGATGAGAGGCAGAGTTAGCAGTCGTAGTTGGGCTTGCAGTTTCATTCATAGGAAATCCAACAAACATGCTCTTGTTCAATAGAAATCCTCTATGTCAATATCTTATTCATACTGTGTGCATCACATAATTGTGAAAGTCTTTTTGAGCTCACCAGTCAGTGAGGCTTCTAGCTTAGGCTGAGAGTTTGTCCGTATCTACACCTGTCTCTTCTATTCTTCCCCTGTTGCTAATCCACAGTCAGTGCTGAAAGGATAATTGATAGCATCATTTAAGCACTTGAAGAGAGATGACGCCTGCAGTGTGGAGTTTATACTAGTAATAGTATACAGAAACATTATAGCCACAAGCACTTATACAAGCAGATACAAAGACACCACCACAGACACATTATTATGCTTCCATTTACTTTACTTCTTTATTCATCCAGAGGTAAACTCTTTCTTTTCTAAAAATGAACTTTTCAATGAAAAAAAAAAAAACAGATGTTCAGTAACTGATGGTATGACCTTAAGAGTGCCCAGATCTGAACATTTCTGAGGCTGTCTTGAATTGCACCTGCAAATAAAAGATAGACACAAATGAGAGCTGAAATCTGTTCAAAATAAATATGAGAACATTTTCTTAGAAAGCTGCATGTCAGTGTACATGAAGCAGTCGACACAAATAGCACACATTCTGGGTGTGAAAATGTGTGAAAAGTGTGAAAATGGTTCTTCTTTGATGCTTAAAACTATTTTATTTCTGTGTTAGATTGTTAGAAAAAATTGTATACTGGTTACACATACACATTTCTTTATGTGTTCTGGAATTTTAGTTTTTTGACAATATGTCATTGTATATTAAATTTAGATCCTTTTTTGGAATTTATTTTTTGCACAGAAATTGATTAAATATTTATTTCTTGGTTAAATGACAAATGTTAAAGATATCAATTCAATATTATTCAGTTCATACATACTGTTTGAAAATACTTATTCTTATACAAGTAATATAATACTAATAGTAGTAAATAACTACTAAAAGTCAAGACAAGTCAAGACCTGGTCAAGACAAGTCTACCTAGATACAGTACCTTTATACTAGACTGAGAAAAGGATTAACAATTGTTCCTGGTCACTTGTTTCAAATATTGCCATATACGATGTTTTACTTATCTTGAATACCTTTAGTCTTACCTCTAAAATACACACCCTGCTTTTTCAATACACTTTGGTTTCAATGGGGTGCAACCAGTGTTGTAATTTAACAGAGTAAAAATACTTCGTTACTGTACTTAAGTAGAAATGTCACGTATCTGTACTTTACTTCGCTATTTAAATTTATGTCAACTTTCACTTTTACTCCACTACATTTCCTAGATAAAATGTTTACTCCGTTATATTTCCGCTAAGCATCTTCGTTACTCGTTACTACAAAATTTAATCAGAAGAAATGTGTGCAACTGCAATAAGGGAGGTTTGGCCAATCA